>NW_011891173.1:36580-63966 GCF_000151845.1 Pteropus vampyrus
GAACCCTCTACCAGAAAATGACCAGCATCTAACCTCGGAGCCAGCCTTGAGGGTCCAGGAAGTTTGGGGATATTGGTGTGATTATGCAAAGGAGTTTCTGGTACCAGAAGGCGCTAGTAACCACCTAACGAATGGTACAGCCTCTTCCTGGGTTGTGGCCCCCACCCACATATTCAACCACTCTGCGGCCACAAGCGGCTCAAAGGAAAAAGTGGGCGTGGTCCCCGGACCCCGGGCCGCTGGAGGCCAGCCGGTCACAACGAGCTTTGTAGAGGTCACGCTCCCTGGCCAGGCGGGCCACCTCGGCGCGCAGCGCGTCCAGCTGGGCGGCCAGGCGGGTGCGCTCGGCCTCCAGCCCGCGCCGCTGCTGCAGCCGCTTGGAGCGACAGGCCTGCGCGTACCCGCGGTTCTTCAGCGTGCGGCGCCTCTGCTTCAGCCGCAGTGCCTCGTCGCGCCCGCAGCCCCGCAGCTGCCGGTTTAGCTCCCGGACAGACATCGACACCAGCGCAGCGTCGGAAAACCGCTCCGCCAGCTGCAGAAGAAGCGGGCAGAGATCTGTCAGCAACGGGGTCCTACCTGTCCCGCTCCGCACTCCGGTCCGGAAGCGAGGCTGGCCCCGCCCCCAGGAAGGCTCCGCCCCCTGCTCCCGCCTTTACCTGGACTCTCGCCCTTGCATTGAATCTATCTAGCAGTTCAGACCCTGTGGGATACGAATACTCCCGGGCCCGCACGGGTCTTTGTGGAGAAACTCGTGCCCTGTTGGGCCCTCCCGGCTCTGCAGGCCCAGCCTCCCACTGTCAGGCGAGCCAATCTCGCATCTGAACCCGGCGCCGCCCCTGCGCCGTCCTTAGAATCTGGCTCCAGGCTCACGCGTGTCCAGTGGACCGGTGCCCAGATGGACCCCGCCCCTCCAACGCACCTAGCTCGCCTGTGCTGAAGGCCGCAACCCTGTGACCCTCAAAGGATTTGGATTACATCCTAATGCCCTCAACACCCCCATCTGTGTTTATAATTAATAGGATGATGAGTCTCAATCCTTTCTGAGAAGGTTGGAGGGTGGGGAAGAACAAAGTCTTGAAAAGGCCAACCTCATTCCTGTTGCCACAGTCTTAACTCGGCTCCATTCCACGCACAACCCTTTCCCTGGTTTCTACGCACAGTGTATCTATTTACCTCACGGTAATCGCTTGCTCTCCGACGCCCTTTAATTCTCAACTCTCCCCTTTCTATCCTCTTCTAACCTTATCTTCTCCCCTCTTCCTCCTGGTTCAGCCTATTCATTTCTCTTTATTTGGAAAAAAAGGGAGCGGGCGGAACTAGTTTTCTCCATCTGATTTCTTCTAAGGGCTCTTCTTCTTTACTCCTGCCCTCTGCCTCTTTCTCTGTCCGGAATTCTCCCTCCTCTCTTACTCTGCCTCCCCTTAGACCAACTCACTGATCACTCACCTGGGCATGTTGGGCTCCTGTCTCCTCTGGGCTCCCTGGGTAGTAACCGTGGGGCCCATCAACAAGGACTGGGCTCTGACCCTGCAGCAGCTCCGCCGCCTCCTCAGGACTCAGCCCCAGCGCCTCCCCAGACCCCAGCTGCTGCTGCAGGGTGGCCAGCCAGTACAGCTCCTCCAGGCCAGGCCGGGGACTCTCGGTGGACCCCACCATGCCAGACTCACTGAAGGTGGGTGACGGAGGCACTGAGCTGTACGGTGTGGAGCCCAGTGAGGCTGTGGGGGGGCCAGATCGCCCCTCAGAAGGTTCCCGCTTTACCTCAAACTTCATCAAGTCAAAGTCATTGACATATTCCATGGCCAGAGGGCTGGGAGGCAGTGCCATTATGGGGCTGGATTGGGAAGAGCACACCTACAAAAAAAAAGAAGAGAGGTTTGGAGCACCTAGATGCTGCCCGCCAGCCTCCTTCACCAAAACTTGCTCTCCCAAAGCCCAAGTGCCCTGGAGCCTGAATTCTGGAAAGCCAAGGTGATGGTACAGCCCCATTCCCTGCATAGTCACCTCCAGATTAGGGGCCAACTTTTCAGATGGCAGGGTCTCCTGACCAGAGGATATGGAAGCTTAAAGGCCTGAACAAGGAAGAGGATAACACAGTCTCTGGCCCCACTGGTGCCTCTGAGATTTATGAAAAACGAGGAATATGGCAGTGCTCCAACTCTAGTGCTGGGACATGCTGAGACACTCTGTCATCTCAAGAGGCATTATTCCATTTCCAAGCAATTAAAAATTTTTGCTTAATTAACTGTGACAGAGTATGTGTATGTTTTAGGACAATGGGAAGGCATGTATGCTGTGAATTTTAATGTATAGGATAATGTGCTGTTATACCTCTCTCTCAGAGCCAATGCTTTGCACATAGAAGACCCTCAGTGTGCATCTGTTCTATGGATTAATCAGTCAATGATTCCTTTTTATAGGAATGAAAGACTTTCCAAGTGGAGGGGGGGGGGGGATGTCCTAGAATCAATTCTAGAAAGATCAGGACTGAGTGGCGACCATCTTTCCCAAAGTCAGTTTCTCAAATGGGAACTGACAAAGATTGGTTTTCCTCCTTTTATTCAGAATCCTCTATGTTTTGTGAATTTGAGCAGATCACCTTCCCCTCCTGACCTCAGTTTCCCTTTCTGTTAAATGAAGGCAGTTAGACTTCAACATTTCTCAAAGACTGTTCTGTGAAATACTAAGTCTGAGAAATACCCAAGAAGAGGTCTGTGCTCAGATAACTTTGAAAAATGCTGCCTCCTGTCCCCACCTCTTGCACATTCACAAAGCACAGTGGCATATTAATCTGAGTCCTTCAATAAACCATCTGTTCAACTTCAGTACAGTGTCCCAAACTTATGTCACTAAGGAACTCGCCTTCCTTTTATCAACCATGGAACACATACTTTCCTGAGGAACTTCTGGCTAGATAACCTCGGAGCATCTTCCTAGCCTAGAAGTCCCAAGTCCTAGCTCAGCTCCAAGTTCCAGCAACCATACCCCCAGCCCCAGAACGGGCAAAGCAGGGAGTGCTCATCCCCAGGGCTGAGAGTTTAGCTCCATCGTGATGCCCCAAGCCTAAGTAGCCCTCTTTGCAACCACATCTCATGCCCCTAGACTCTGCCCAGATGGCAGGAGGAAGGACAAGTCCTCTCTCTCTTCCTGTTCCAGGGAAGAGTTGTTTCCCTATCTACTGAGCCCTTCACCTTTGAAAGGATGGTGGGGTTGGGAACAAAGACTCAAATTGAAGGAACTGGTCATTGGCAGGAAGGACATCAGATGAGACACTGAGAGGGGTGTCCAGAGAAAATTGGATGAAAAGGTAAGTGAGGAGGCTTGTTTATCTTTCTGACGTGATAGCAGTGAGGGACATAAAGCTAGTCAGAGTGGGAGTGGGGCAGGGGACAGAAGTGTGAGGGTACTGAAAATAGATCATAGAAAGCAGACAGCAGGTTTCGGAGGAGGGAGCTCTAGGTTAGAGGCCCAGCACCCAGGTAGGCCCAGGACATACTCACTTAAGGGGTGGCAGAGATGACGTGGTCAGTATCAGAGCCAGGCAGGCACAGCTTCCCCAGAGACTGGAGGCCCCATTGAGCAGGGCTTGGTGCCTCCGTGCTCAGAACAAGGGGCTGTGGGCAGAGCCCACAGGGCACTCTTAAAGGGCTAGCTCTCTGAGGTCATCTGTGGTCCTTAGGACTCCAGCCAATGAGATAAGGAGATCATTTGCCTCTCTCATTGGCCGAGGGGGTTGGGAGAAATGAGAGGAGAGGACAAGTTTGCCTGTTCTCAAGGAAGGAAAAGGGGACATCTTCCCTTTCAGTGGATCACTGATGGTTTGACTCACCTGTGCTCAGCTTCCTGGCACAGACCACCCTCACGTGAACACAACCCTAAGCCCTCAGCGACTGAAAGTATAGGACTGGAAAAGAGAGCTGGACAAGCTCCCAACACTCTCGCCCTCCAAGGTGCTGCAATCCCAGTGTTTTGGGGGGAGTACAAGCTCTCCTGAACCCTCTCTCACCTGGGCTGTTGAGTGTCTCTTATTTTCAGGAATCTTCACATTTCTGGCCCCTCCCTCACTCCCACTGCATCTAGCCACATGACCCTCATAGCTATCACATCAGAAAGAAAAGCCACCCTCCCTACAGTGGATCTCCAAGACTTGACCATCCAATCCTTAGTCTCTCCCATACTTACTGACTCAGCCTCAGGATAGGCAGCCCCACTTAGGAGAAGGAGCAGGAGAAGGGAGAATGGGAAGTTCTGCTCCTTCATCCTGGACCACTGTGGGACACTGTAACCTTATTACCATAAATCTGAGACTTTTGTAACTGCCCTCATATTTCCTCTGCTTCCTCCCTTCTTTTCTCTGTGTGTGCCTCTGTAGCTCTCTCTTCCTCTGTCACTCATTCCGGTTCCCAGATGGCTGGTGGGTGACCTACATTTTCAGCCTAATCCCCTAACACCTCTTAGAGCTATCATCCCCAAGTAGAAGTAGGAACAGGGATACTAGGAATTAGCCAAGGAGATGTTTAAACCTGTCTGAAGCTGTTTAGGGTCTGTACTAGAATAGAAGTCCAAGAGTTAAAGGCTATCCCTACCTTCTGAGGACATCCAAATCCTCCCATGGGGTTAACAGGTCCTCTTTCCCAGTCCAGAGAGAGAGAGCTGGGTGAACATTGGCCCCAAGGGTCATCAGTTATAAAAATTAACCTGGTCCCAGCCTTAGGTGTTGGGTGAAAAGGTTAGAGATTCATATGATTTAAGACAATGGTTTTCAAAGTGTAGTCCCCAGATCAGTAGCATTACCTGGGAACTTGTTAGAAATGCAAATTCTCAGGCCTCACTTCAAATCTACTAATCAGAAACTCTGGGGATAGGTCCCAAAACATCTGTTTTAATAAGCCCTCCAGGAAATTTTGGTGAATACTACAGTTTGAGAACCACTGGTCTACAGAATGCTTACAGTCAACTCAGCTTCCCTTGATGTGTGAGTCTTTGTGTATGGTAACTCCTGCCATGTTCTCTACACACATATAGGAAGACCTAGATCAGATTGCATCTCTCTCTTCCTATACCTGGCCTCCACTTTGTGTAGCAGAGACCATTATCATTATTCAAGGAGAACAGCTTTTCAGTGTGATTGCCTGGATCTAGTGCTGTTTTTGTTGAAGAACCATAATGCCCAGGGCCTGGAAACAAAAAATGGCAATGGGAGTCATGGAGCGAGGGAACCCCACATACATGCCCATGGAATGTGGCTTTAAGACAGATAGCCGGGAAAGAGACACCAGAATTTCTCTGGTTGAAGAAGAAATCTGAAGTATTGAATGCAGCCCCTTGTTCATGCCTGGTCTGGCCTGGCTAGACATTTGCCCCCACGCCACCCCCAGCAGCTGTGAGATCTGCGATGATCCTCTTGTTTACTGGAGGACGCAAGAGAGGTGGGAGGGCTAAGCTGCTAATGGGCTAAAGGAGTCAGACTAAACAAGCTCAGGCAAGTTGAGCTGCTAGGGGCTCAGACCAGGGGACACTGACTAGGGAAAGGAGTCTGGGGAGTGAGATCTGAGCCAGGGGAAAAGACCAAGGGCACAGAGAGGAGAGGCTGTGGCTGCCACTAGGAACCCAGGAGTTGGTTAATGGGTCCTCTGTGGGGAGGGGGAGAGAGTGCATGCTGAGACTGACTGACTCAAGGACATCTGGGGACAGAGAAAAGGGGATAAAAAGAGGAAGCCAGGTGGACTCTAGGAATGACAGAGCAGAGGAAAGGAAGCAGGAAGACTTAACTAAGGAGGCAGTGGATGTAGACCTGGAATAGAGGGCAGAACAAGTCAGCTACTCCCCAGGGATTTGGGCTGAAGGAGACAGGGATGTAGGCACATGAAGAAGTTGCAAAAAGGGCTGTGAGGAACTAAAAGAAAGGAATGCCTCTGGGAGGGGACCGAGAAGGGAGTAAACATAACAAGAGAGCTGATGGGAGCAAAGGACTGGAAGAGCAAATGTGGTAGGAAAAAAAAAAAAAGACTGGGACCGAGAACTAAAAACAAGTACAGAGAAACAGACAGATAATGGTCAGGTCACAGAGAAAGAGCAGTGGCCAAAAACACAAAAAAGTAGAAAGATATGGACAGAGGGATGCTGGACTACAGGGAAAGAGGGCCAAGCAGGCAAAAGGCCTAGAGAAATGGAGTAGAAAACAATGAGGAAGAGAGTAGAGGAGATAGTCAGTAATCCAGGATGCTGTTTCCTTTGTGCTGCATCCATTTTTGGAGCCCTATACGATTCATTCTCATTCCTAGTTCTGGCTTTTGTTATCTAGATCATCAATAATAGATCCAGATCTTGAAACCTCTTCCTGGTCTACTTTGTACATTTTTTTCAATGAATATTTATGAAACATCTACTCTGTCTCAGGCATTGGGCTAGGCGTTAGGGACATCTCAGTAAATCTGACTGAAACCATCCCTGCCTTCATGGAGCTTATAGGCTGATGAAACAGAAACATCAACGTATTGGTGGCCCGTACTCTGGGCCCTATGCTTTGGAAGGCCCTTTTCTGGCTGTGTCCCATGGAGTGAGGGGTCCAGACCTCCTCTGCCACAACCCCAATTCCTTTCTGGACAATACTCCAGATATCTACGAATTTCCTGCCCAAAGGACCTCAAGCCCTTTTTGAGGGCCCACATGGGCCTCCTCCCTAGGTTCACCCTTGTAAGGGTAGACCGCCCTACCCATACACACATCCCCAGTCCCAATGAATGGCCAAAAGGTGGCTGTTTGCCGGAGGCTGTGGACAGAATTTGGATGCATAGACAGAGAGATCCACATGCATGCACAAGGCACCTTGCAGTACAAGATGGTGTCAGGGGTGGGAAAAGAAATGGGCCCAAAGGCCAATGGCTGAAAGCCGCCTCTCCCCACATCACTACATTATGCTGTAGAATCCTGAGGATTCCAAACAAAATCCAAATTTGAACCCAAATTTGAACCAAATTCTGGACCATTATGTGTATATTAGTCAAGGTACAAGAATAGAATGTATTTAACAATTTGTTAGCTTGAGTTATACATATTAAATATTTAAACACAAGGTTTGTGAGCCTCTATCTGTGCTCTTACCCCAGGTCCTACATATGTTAGGGATGGGCTTACCTGAAAACAAACCATTATAACTGAGATGAGTGCTATGAAGAAGGGCAGGATGCCATGAGATTTTGTTTCCTAAAGAACTAATCTAATATGGGGGTATGGAAAATAGTGGCATGGCAGGGACAGCCTGCCTAAGGAAATCACACTAAACTGAGACTGATCGGGTAAATAAGAAGTGACCATGTCTGGAGATGTGGAGAAGGTGGGGACTGCAAGCTGCAGGAACAATATATGCAGAGGCTCTGGGCAGGGAAAGAGGTAGACATGTTCATGAAACAAAAAAGATCAATAGAGCCAGAGAGTAGAAACCAGAAGTGGGAAGAATGGTGGTAGGTGAGGGTGGAGAAGTCCGCAGGGGTCAGATCGTGCAGAGCCTTATAAGCCAAGTTTAGGATGTGGGATTTATTCTAAGAGTAGCGAGAAGCTACGAAAAGATTTCAGCAGAGAAGTGACATGATCAGATTGTGTTTGAAAAGATCACTTTGGATGTAGTGTGGAGGAGAGCAAAAATGGAATCAGAGTCAGATAAGGAGTATCCAAGTAGAGCATCTGAGTTGAGTTTGGGGGACACCTTAAACTGGAAACAAACTCTGAGGTGGGAGCTTGTGTACAGGTGGTGTATTGGAGAAGAATTTCAAAGGGAGTGAGAGAAGCTGGACTGGGAAGAGGGAAAAGTTGAAATGCATTGCAGTTGCAACCAAAGAGGCTTCAGCTGATCCCATAGGAGCTCAGTGTTGTTTCAAATTGAGGCAAGGGGTCCAGGTCTCAGTTGTACCCCTGTGTACCCCTACACCAACCAGTCATTGGATACACATTATCCCAGGAAAGGGGCATTGCATTTGGCAAGACAATTCTCTTCAGCCACAGGTAGTTCTCAGGGAAGCATTTAGCTGCGAGTCATCAGCAGCCAACACTCAGAGGCTGGGACAATGAGCACCACATCCTGAAGAGGGGATCTGGGCAGCACATCACAGCATCCACTACACAACAGGGTGTCTGTGAAACATCCAATACCTACATCCCCACCCCACCCTACCCCCCTACCCATCCCTCATTCCTGCCCCCAGGGCCCTGGTTAGGAGGAAACACAGACCAGAGCAAGGCTGGTCACACTCTGCCCCCTGGGGGTGTGCCCGGGGACACTGGGCCAGCTAGTGGGCCAAGCTGCAGGAGGGCCAGGGAACCGAATAAAAGTACGCAACAGATAAAGCGGATCAGCAGTGCAAGGAAATCCTCACAGGAGCCCCTTGCTCAATCTGCCTACAGTAAAGGTAGGAAGGGGAATTGGATTCAGAGATATGGCACTTGTTCATTCTTTAATTCAACCAACATTTATTAAGTGTCTATTATAGGCCAAATTCCACTAGGAGCTAGGATAAAAACAAGACTAAAATTTGGATCCTTCTCTCAAGGACCTCATACTCTAGGAGCATTATAGAGATACGAAAACAACTAAATAAAGTGTGATAAGTACAAAACTATAGGTATGTACACAGTATGGAACCAACAAAGATGAGATAGATGTTACTTCTAAGGGGTAAACTGACTTCACGTAGGAGGTAATATGTAATTTAAGTCTGAAGGGCAGAAAGTATTCACAGAAGTGCTCTGGATACTGCAGAACTTGGTACATAGGCAGAAGGTGACAAGAAAGGAGATGGGGTGATAACGTTGGATAAATAGGAAGCAGTTTATAAAGGACATCAGTTGCCATGTGACATGATAGGAAGCTTTGAAGGGACTTTAAGCCTGAGAATGATGCGTTTTCACTTTTTAAAATAATAAATCAAGGGGACAATATAGAACTGCAGGGGGAAAAAAACACCTTGGTAATTAAAGTCAAATTCAGATTCCATTTCTCAAGCTGACCAGTTGTGTGGCTTTGAGCAAATGACTTAACCTTTCTAAGCCTCAGTGTCCATATCTGTAAAATAGGGTTGTTGTGAAACTTAACGAGATTATACATGTAAAGCTGCTGACACAGATCCTGGCAACCAGTTCTAAACAGTAAATATTATCCCTCTCTCCTAACTCTCCAATGTGAACTTAGTCCAGAGTTTGGAGGGTAGCATGTGGGATGGAGAGGGGGTGACATTTGGAGAGGCAGGAGGCTGAGAGGTGGCTTGCAAGCTATCACCTGAAGCGAGGTGAGAGATAATCCCTGAACTAAGGTAGTGGCCATAGGGATAGACACAGATTTGAGAGCTAAGTGTGAAGTACAAATCCAAAGGTCTTGGTGTCTGATTGGCTATGGAGATTAAAAAACGGAATAGTCTAGACTGATTCAAGTTCCTCTGAGGCAATTGTCTAGATGGTGGGGCCATTCACTGAGAAAGGGAACCATGAGAGCAGGTGCAAGATTAGGAAGAGATAATGACCTTCAGCTGGTTGACCAGGCTGCCACCAGTGTGCACATTTTTAGGCCCAAAGGGTGGTCATTTGGTAGCTGTTTGCAGTGAGGTAGGTGTGGACAGAGTTTGGATGTGGGGACTGGAGGGTAGAGTCCCAAATACATACACGCACATGAAGTTGAGTGCAGGCTGGAACCTAGGTAGAAGAGAGGAGGGCCAGCAGCAAGACCAAGACTGGAGGCCAGCTCTCCTTGTCTCACTATGTTCCAGCACAGACCCTGAGAAATCTGAGAATCAAGATTGTTTCCATTGTAAATGGCAGAAATCATTTAAAATTAGCTTGAGCAAGAGAAGAAATTTATTGACTCCTAATTGCAATTATGGATCTGTTGCTCTCCATTCCTCTGTTCTGCTTCCTCTAGGTTGGCTTCCATTTCAGGCAAATTCTTGCTTTGCAATGCCAAGCTGACACTCAGCAGCTCCAGGCTGATATTCTACCAGCTCAGCAACCTCAGCAAATGAGAGCTCATTTTAAGTTTACAGAAAAAGTCCCAGAGAGGGACCTCATATCCATCCCTGAACATTCTCAACTGCTGTGGCCAAAGCCAGAAACACACAAATTGGTCAAGTTGAGAACCTAACTCCCAAGAGACCCACATGACCACACAGACTAAGGAGGTGGTTCCCCAAAGGAACATCAGGGTGCTAAATTACCAGAGCTGGGAGTGGATGCTGGGCAGATGCCTCCCAGAGACATGTTGAGTTTGCGGTGCTATGGTATTTGGGGTGATAACCTAGTGGTGTCAAGTTAAAGAGAACTGTCTGGATGGAGACATAACTTGGGAAATTACCCGTGAACTTCATGGCGATCGTTGGGTAAGGCAGGTAAGTTCTCCAGGGAAATGTGAAGAGAATGACCAGGGCAGAGGCCCAAAGAAGAGACTGTGGGGTGGAGAGATACTACTGTTTCATGGTAAGGCAGAAAGGAGAAGAAACAAAGATTTGGGAGCTGGCGATGTACCTTAGCTTGGGGTCCTGGAAAACAGAAGAGAGCCCAGGCCCCAGGAAAAGGAGGAAAAGTAATGCCCAACCCGCGCTTCTAGACTACCAGCACCCGCGGGCTCCTGTCCCTGGCCTCTCCCTTCGTTGCCAGCTTGTTTGCCACCCAATGTCTCCAGTCACTATCTCCCAGGAGCAAGAGTCCTCTAAGTTACATCATGTGCAGCGGGCGAGGCGTATGGGGGGCGGGGCCTCGAGGAGAGGACCCGGTCCCCCAATGGAAGAGATGGGTTTGGGGGATAATATGCAGGAGGCGGGGCGGTGGCTGGAAGGGCCTGGGACCTGCAGCCCCAGGACCCGGCGGGTTGGCGGGGAGGAGGGAGGGTCGCACCAGCCTCGCTAGGTTCCGCCCCTGCGTCCGCTCGCCCTCCTCCTTTTTAAGCGCCTCCCGCCTACTCTTAGCTCCCTCTCGTTTCGCCGCGCTTCCACCTTCCCTTCCTTCCATATCTACCCGGCTCGGCTCCGTTCTCAGGGCCATCCTGCAGCTCCCGCCCAGGTGCCATGGCCGCTGTGTACCGCCCCGGCCTGCGGTGAGTGACCCCCCAGCTCGGGGCCCACCCGCACCTTCCACCGCGCTCGCCCCCTCGGGGCTGCCAGTTGCGCTCTCCTGCTCGCCCGCCTCCGCCTGCCTTCCCCTCCGAGGAGGCGACGGGCAGGGGGCGAGTGTTTCTCCATCCGGAGCCTCCTGGGCCATGCGTCTCGCCGGAGATCAGGGTGGCCCCAGCCGCTCCGAGTCTCCCCGTTTCCGTCCCCTCCTCCCCCTCCTTGCTCTGCCTGTCTCTGACCGCGCCATCTCAATCTGCCATTCTCGGAACTTCCTTCCCCCTCCTTGCTCGCCCTCCCCTGAGCCTCGTCTCCGAGTTTCTCCCCTTTTCTTTCCAGATGTAACTCTTGTGCTCCAGGGTGCTATGAGGAGCAGTAGGGCCCTGGGGTCAAGGGTGCATGAGCCCCGGGGATTGAACTCGGAGCTCCCTAAAAAAGGTAGAATGTAAAAATCCATTCCCTAGCCTCCCTCGGACTGGAACCTGGCGGGAAGCCTGGCGCAGCCAGAGGGACCTGGGGCCAGGAAAAGGCAAGAAGCAATTGGGGGTGGGAGTGGGGGGGCAAGTTGCCTTCAATTCTTACAGGGCTGTCTTGTCCCCTGTCTAGGACTGGAACACTTAAGCCCTGTTTATCTGCCCTCTCCCCCCTTTTCACAGGTTCCTGTCTTATCTCTGTAGCCTCCCTTCTCCCCAGCTGTTGGCCCAGAGTCTGAGCTGACCCTATATCTCTCCCACAGCTGGTTCCACTTGGCCAGCCCTTGTGGGTGGTCTCTGGAGCAGAGGAAAAGGAGAAGGAGAAGGGGACTGGAGCCGAGTGGTGGAGCTTCACTAGAGACTACCTAAGCCAGGCTCCCCATGGAGAGAGGCTCTCCCCAGAACTGTGTACCTTTAAAATTACTGCTCAGGGAAAACTTCCCTGAGGTAAGAACAGACCCAAGTCCCAGTAGCCCTCCTACTCTGCCCTGAGGCTACCCTTGGTTTCCATCAGGCTCTGCCCAGTGAAAGCTACCTGCCTTACCCTTCTGAGCTTTCTCCCTTCCCCAGGCTTATACCCTGTGAGCTTGAGCTTCCTATGGTCTGATGTTGCACTGCACCACCAACACCCAAAGCTCTCCAGGCTTGTGTCCTCTAGGAAAGAGAGCCAGGGAGGGACAGAATCACGCAGTCTTAGGTGTGCGGAGCAGTTTCCTATTCCTCCTTGGCATAGGAGGAGGGCAACTTCCCTCTCCTGGCTTTTGCTTTTCTCTGGCTGACTGTACCCTGGGTCCAGGCCAATCAGAACAGACCCTTCGCCTTCTCCCAGGGGTATATAGGGACAGACAACAGGGACTCTGGGAATTTGGGCAGGAACCCCAACCAGTGACATTCTCCAATAGCCAGCCTTCCTCAGTTTAAAAGTACCTACCGGATGGCAATATTTTTGCAATCCTGTTGGCCCAGGTGGGCAGCAGCAGATCTGATGCCTCGAACCCTGACATCCAATCACCTACTCTTCTTGGAAGACCTCTTATCTAGAAATCTAATCTAGAACTGTATCATCTCAAAGATCAGGTTCTTTACTTGAGGTTTTCAGTCTTACAGCATACACATCAAAAGAAAAAAAAACAGCTACCTTTTTAACTTACAAAACTAAATTTGAGAATGAAAAGGACAGTGACGAGAGCTTCAAACACCAGACACATGAAGCTGTCACCCAGGCATAGTTAGTTCATCAACATCTGGGCCATAGGTCACCTATTCATTTTTAAACATTGACCCGACCTGGTTAAATATGGACATGGACTAAGCCTACAATAACATCAGCATACATTTCCACACCGCCGTTAGGCTCATTTGGTGATATCTGTCCCTTCCCGACCAGGAAACATCCTCACTAAAGGCCATAAAATACACGTAGCCCGAACCCATCCCACATGCCTACTCCCATTCAAGGGGCCTGCACCTGGAACTGCTTTAGCACATTCCCCAGCATCCCAAGTGTCCTGTCCCCTCGACTTGCCCATCATCCATGAGAACACCTGGCTCATTACCTTCTGTTTCTTCTTTGCAGGCTTAGCTGGCATGGGCTGAGCACGTGTGGCTGGTCTTCACGGCGTAGCATCCAGACCCTGCGCGTACTCAGTGGAGATCTGGGCCAGCTGCCTGCTGGGGTTCAAGACTTTGTGGAGCGCAGTGCCCGCCTGTGCCAACCAGAGAGCATCCACATCTGCGATGGGACCGAGGCCGAGAACACTGCCATACTGACCCTGCTGGAGCAGCAGGGACTCATCCGAAAGCTCCCCAAGTACAATAACTGGTAAGCCCTGAGCCCAGTGACCCACAAGATAGGGCAGCTGCTTGAACTAAGGCCACTTTGTCTTTACCAAGACAAAATCAGATTTAACTAGACCATGCCAATGCAATGGAATGAGCAAGAATGGGAGCTTTGGAGGAAACAGATTCAGGAATTACTGGGAGCAGTCTATTTTTATGTTAAGTGAAGAAGCTGATACAAATAAAAACCTTTGCTTTTTATTTTTCTCACAAGTTCAGGGAGTTTTTGCCAGGACAAGAGGAGGCCTTTAGAGGACTGAGGGCCAAGGGAACTACATAGTTAAACATGGGCCTGGGCTAAGTCTACAATAACATCGGCATACTTATACCTACATGTGTCCCCTTAGATGGGACAAAACCTGGAGGAAGCAACTGAGATGCGAATAGATGGGAAAAAAAATAACAGGAGAACTAGAGTCAAAGTTGGGTCTGGGGATGAGAGGGACCTGCTGGCCCTCATCCTGATAATCCTGTTTCCCCCAGCTGGCTGGCCCGCACAGACCCCAAGGATGTAGCACGAGTAGAGAGCAAGACGGTGATTGTAACTCCTTCTCAACGAGACACAGTGCCCCTCCCGGCTGGTGGGGCCCGTGGACAGCTGGGCAACTGGATGTCCCCAGCTGAGTTCCAGCAAGCTGTGGATGAGAGGTTTCCAGGCTGCATGCAGGGTAACCAGGGCAAGGACACAGAGACTAAAGGTACAGACAGATTGGAACCCTTCATCCAGGTGACATTTTCTTTCACAGGCCGAACCATGTATGTGCTTCCATTCAGCATGGGTCCCGTGGGCTCCCCACTGTCTCGAATTGGAGTGCAGCTCACTGACTCGCCCTATGTGGTGGCAAGCATGCGTATTATGACTCGGCTGGGGACAGCAGTACTTCAGGCCCTGGGAGATGGTGACTTTGTCAAGTGTCTGCACTCTGTGGGCCAGCCCATAACTGGACATGGTGAGTACCTGCTCTATCCAGGGGAAGACACAGAGGCCTGTTTGCACTCAGAGGGAACCCCAAATCCTACCCATCCTCATTAGTGAGACAACTAATTCCCCAGATCCAGGGCAGCAGTCTAGGCTAGGGGTAAGGCTGTGTATGCAGAACAGTTTGCACAAGATTGAAAAAGTCAATTATCCATGTCCAAGAATGGGGGACTGATGAATATTATGAGGTGAGGGGCTTTAGCCACCCATTGACACTGCCGCTGCGCCCAACCCCTGGTTCCTCCAGCCCCTGACACCCCAGTTCCTAATGCCCTGCCAGCAGTCCCATGAACCCATTATCCCCAGGGGAGCCGGTGAGCCAGTGGCCGTGCAACCCAGAGAAAACCCTGATTGGCCATGTGCCCGACCAGCGGGAGATCGTCTCCTTCGGCAGCGGCTATGGTGGCAACTCCCTGCTGGGCAAGAAGTGCTTTGCCCTACGCATCGCCTCTCGGCTGGCCCGGGATGAGGGCTGGCTGGCGGAGCACATGCTGGTGAGGGCCTGGTGAGGATCGGGCAGCTGTGGGGGGCAGGGCAAGGCCTGACCAGTTTGCCTCAGCCTCGCTTCCCCACTGCCAGGTGCCAGGCTGATGGGCAGGGACTCCTCCCAAAGCCTGAAGATTTGACCCCAGGCTGCTGAATGAATGGAAGCTTCCCCTCGCTGCTACCCCAGGCCCAGTGGCAAGGCTGTGAACCTGTTAACATGCCTCACTCAGTCCTCCCTGTTAACCCGTAGCTGTAATTCTCATGCAGACTAAGCCTTGACCTTTGGTGACCTCCTTGTTCTCTCGCTCTCCAATGTGCAGATCCTGGGTATCACCAACCCTGCGGGGAAGAAACGTTATGTGGCAGCTGCCTTTCCCAGTGCCTGTGGCAAGACAAACCTAGCCATGATGCGTCCAGCACTTCCAGGCTGGAAAGTGGAGTGTGTGGGAGATGACATTGCCTGGATGAGGTTTGACAGTGACGGTGAGTGGCCCTTGGATCATACTCTTGGATCTGTCTCTTAACAGAGCACTAAGATCTCCCCTCCACTGCTTACAATGAGCATTGTCAGTAAGGGCCTTTTCCTGAACAGTTGACCTGGCCCCAGAGACACAAAGCCTTTCCCCATCAGGGCACAGAGGGGCAGAGCAGGACTTTCCCTGGCTACACACCTCAACTTTTCCTCGTTGCTCCTTCCTTCCTTTTACTTCTAACAGGTCGGCTCCGAGCCATCAACCCTGAGAATGGTTTCTTCGGGGTGGCTCCTGGCACCTCTGCCACCACCAATCCCAATGCCATGGCTACAATCCAGAGTAACACTCTTTTCACAAACGTGGCTGAGACCAGCGATGGTGGTGTATACTGGGAGGGCATTGACCAGCCTCTTCCACCTGGTGTCACCGTCACCTCCTGGCTGGGCAAGGCCTGGAAACCTGGTATGTTGAGTTGGGCAGTCATGACATAGCCCCCAAGGCTCACTCAGCCCTTTGATGATGTAAAAGCCGTTTCCATAAAAGCTTTCTCGTAACCTGCAGCCATCTTCCAGGACCTCCAAGAGGCACAGGAAGTTATGTTGAGTCTCCAACCCCAGGCGAGGTCTCCGTTCACATCCCAACTGTACTGGCTTGTGAATTGGCTAAATTGCTTAACCTCCTGAGCCTCAGTTTCCCCATTAGTTGAATGGGGGTGGTTATTACAGTACCTCTCTCATAAGGTTGTTGGAGGATCAAATGCATGTAAAGGGTTTAGCACAGTACTGACTGAATGTATAATAAATCCTCAATAAATATAAGCTGGGCATTTAAAAAAAAAAACAAAAGGGAAGAACTGTTTTGGAAATGATTACAGAAGGAATAGGGCTCAAAGCATAATCCATAACATTTGACCTATTAGGAAAGGATGAAGTCTGCCCCTCCCCTTGCCACTTGGTTCCCACCATGCCCTTGTGTAACTACTGTCTAAAGGTCAGTATTGTTACCCTCACCCTTCCGCTGTCCCTGTGACACATATACTCCAGTCTTTCTTCCAAACTGAGTCACACCAGCTCTTTAGCCTCTTCTAGAAGCTAGTTTCTCACCCCTGTCATTAGTCCCCATGTCTTGCAGTCCTGCCTCCTCCCCCAACCCTGCACTCTGGACCTTCAGCTTTCAGTGGCCTTTGGCAGCTAGAAAACCCAGAAATCTAGGGATGGGGAGCAAAGGAGCATGGTGGGGGAAGGTGGCCCTCTGGTCACTGAAGCCTATATTTAAGTTTTCCAGGCTGACCTAACAGTCACCCTCCTCATCTAATCACCCCATATTTTCTCTAACACCATCATTAAGCCCTCTTCAGCCTTCTTCCCCAACTGAGAAATCTAAGAAACTTTCATATTTCCCCATAGGCTAATTCTCCAACCTTTCATCATCTGTGGATTCAGAGATATAACTAGGGCATGTTGTGTCCAGCTTCAGTTTCCAGAATAACACCCTGTGCTAGCGGCGTTAAATTGGGGGCTCATAAAAGTGGAAGGGGGAAGCGTAAAGGGATGGCTCTTATCTGAGAGTGGAAGCAGGAGCTGGGAAGTGGGAGGTGGGTAGGGGATGCTGGCTCTGACTCCTCTGTACCCCAGATCTGACCAGAAACTTCCAGCAGAGAAGGCATCATGTCCATTTGGGGTACCCATAATGGTGCCTACACATCTGCCCTGACCTGGTTCCCAACCTCTCTCCAGAGCACCTGAAGGAGCCAAGTGACCTGGGCTCCTCAGATTACACCTGGCCAGATTATGTCCTTGTCTGAGTTCTTCGAGCTCTATCACTCCATCAGGGACTGGGCAGACCCAGGGATATCACCAAAATTCTTTCTGCTTTAAAATCAATTTCTATTTGCATTTTGATAGCTCAGGAGATTCTGTCTTCCCCCTTTTGGAAAGTGAATTGCCTGAAACAATGACCAGGTGGACTCACTTTTTGCTTTAGGTTTGAGCGTTTATTTAAATAATAATCCTATAAAGAAAGAAATCATTTCTGGGGGTGGGCATCATGTCAACATCTAACCTTATTCCTTTGAGCACTGGTCAAGGCCCCATGGCTATAGTTTGGCATAACATTAGCGTCCTGCTGAACCCCAATTCCTCTCCCACTCTTCTGACATAGTTCATCTGGCAGTACCATTATGGATAAATAACCTGATCTTTTAAGGGAGATGTCCCAGCTCCTTTCTCCCTGTTCTCTACCACACAAGGTTGCAGGGAGCTGATGAGGTAAAAAGAAATTGTGCAAGAATACATGCACATGTGTGTTGGGGGTGGATGTGCCCTTAGAAGTGATAGTATTTTTATTTCCTCTGCCAGGCGACAAGGAGCCCTGTGCACATTCCAACTCTCGCTTTTGTGCACCGGCTCACCAGTGCCCCATTATGGACCCAGACTGGGAGGCCCCTGAGGGTGTCCCCATTGATGCCATCATCTTTGGAGGCCGCAGACCCAAAGGTAAACATCATGTGGATTCCATGCTTCCTCATGGCCCACCCACTCTTGTGCTTAAAGCTCAGGGAGGCTCAGCCTGGATCGCCAACTGTAGCTGTTAGCTTCAAAAGGCACAGAGAGGCCAAGTAATTGCCCAAGTCACCCAGTAAACAGTAGAGCCAAGGGTAAACGATAACTGCAGAGACATGTCTCTCATAACAGCACAGACCTGTAGAACTGTAAGGACCTTAGAAGTTACCTACTCCGTGCTTCTCAAACTTAAGTTCAGGGAGCCTCAGCCTGGATCACCAACTGTAGCTACCTGTCTCCAGAGCTCTCTCCTGGAGAATGCAAAATTGGGGAGTGGCATGGGGTTTGAAAATGGGACAGCCGAGGTCCTCGGAGAAGAAGATTGGAGTTAGAGTCACCAGAAAGGATGGAGTGAGTCTGATGAAAAGGGCTGCCTCTGACCCTGTTCACTGGTGTTCTAGGAGTACCCCTGGTATACGAGGCCTTCAACTGGCGCCATGGAGTGTTTGTGGGCAGTGCCATGCGTTCTGAGTCCACTGCTGCGGCTGAACACAAAGGTAAGCAGCCTCCCGTAGTCCATCTCCCGCGGGCCCATGTTACCTCTTCTCTCCATTCCTGAGCCAGACCTTCCTCCTGCCCAGCGCTTCACTAGTAACTTTTCATTTTGCCCTGAAGATATTCCAGAACTATGAACATTTCACAACTTCCTCCAGCTATATGCCAGGTGCCCTTTTCCCCAGTAAAGGAGGAAGATTCCTTACCTATTCTCTCCCCTCTCTAGGGAAGGTCATCATGCACGACCCATTTGCCATGCGGCCCTTTTTTGGCTACAACTTTGGGCACTACCTAGAACACTGGCTGAGCATGGAGGGGCGCAAGGGTGCTCTGCTGCCCCGCATCTTCCATGTCAACTGGTTCCGGCGTGATGAGGCGGGGCATTTCCTATGGCCAGGCTTCGGAGAGAATGCTCGAGTGCTAGACTGGATCTGCCGGCGGCTAGAAGGGGAGGACAGTGCCCAAGAGACACCCATCGGGCTAGTGCCAAAGGAAAGCGCCCTGGATCTCAGAGGCCTGGGAGCCATAGACACTCCCCAGCTGTTCTCGCTTCCTAAGGACTTCTGGGAACAGGAGGTTCGTGACATTCGGAGCTACCTGACAGAGCAGGTCAACCAGGATCTGCCCAAGGAGGTGTTGGCTGAGCTGGAAGCCCTGGAAGGACGTGTACGCAGAATGTGACCCTGAGGCTCCAGGCTAGCCAGAGAGCACAGTACCACCTTACCCACCATCCCCATCGAAGACCAGAAGACTCATTAGGCTTGCAGAAAATAAGAGCAATTTGATGTAACTAACACCTTCTGAGTGCCATGAAACCAGGCCATAGACCTTTCCCTACACACTGTCCAATAATAAGACATGCTCATTTATTCACATAACATTTATGTTTTCATTTCCCACCTATCTTCACAGGCTTCCCTCTAACACCCATTTCACAATCTTCCAGTCCCTCCAAGCAGCTGATGTCCCACAGGCACCTCTGCCATTGGGCCATCTAAGTAGGCATTGCTGGGAGAAGGCACTATATACTCAGACCTGAGGTCTTTAAAAGGTGTGTGTGTTGGGTGGGGGGTGCTCTGCAAGCTGCTCAGTGCAGCCTCTAGGCCTAAAATTCCTGATCACCCACTCAGACGAGCAGAAGGCTCTGTAACCTCATTTTCCAGTGAAGTGGTTCCATTTGTTGATTTCTCAGACTTGAAATTGGGGCTCACGAAAATACTCATGAAAGCTTATTCAGTATTAAGACAGCTAACACTTCTATAGATAGCACCTTCTATGTGCCAGGCACTGCTCTAAGTACATTACAAAACAACACTTTGTGGCAGGTACCATTTTACAGATGAAGAAACAAAGGCACGGAGAGTAATAGCCCATGGACACCCAGTAAACAGTTGAGCTAAGGGTAAATAACTGCAGAGACATGTCTCTCATAGCAGCACAGACCTGTAGAACTGTAAGGACCTTAAAAGTCACCTAGTCCATGCTTCTCAAACTTAAAAGTGCATATGAATCACCTGGGGACCTTACTAAAATGAAGATTCTTATTAGCAAGTCTGAAGTACCCTGGAGATTGTTATTCTTATAAGCTCCTGAGTGATGCTGATGCTGCTGGCTCAGAGGCCATAGTTTGAATAGCAAGACCTTGGCCTAAACTACAGAAAACCATGCAAAACTCTGAAATCAACTTTAGAGGAAAATCACATAAATCAGGGGTATCAGCTGAAGATAACTTCACCTATGATCTGAATCAGGCTGAGTGAACGTATAAACTGAGCTGGGGAAGATGGAAGTCTGTACCCCAAATATGAGAGCAAACTTCAACAAATAACATAGAATTACTAGGAATTCCCTCAAAAGGAAGAAACATCAAGTGTTCTAGAAAACAGCCAACAACCTATAATGTGTAAGAGCAGAAAAGAATCTAAAAGTCAGAGTGGATCACATGCTAAAATACAGTGGGCAATGCAGTCCACTGTAATTAAAGATATATAACCAAATCCTCAGCTTCATAAATAGCATGTAATGGCTGAAACAGTATGATCAGAGGCAGCATAACAGATGTTAGGTACATAGTAGACTCAGGCCTGGGGTGCCTCTCAGTTTCTTTATCTGTAAAATGCAGATGTGCCTACATATCATAATGTTATTAGGATTAAAACAGTCAGTGGAGCCAAGCACTCAGAACTATGCCTGGCATGGAGTAACCACTTAAATATATGTTAGCTGTCCTCACCTTTCCACTCCATGTTGATTAGGCTCCGTAAGCCTACATTATATATTGCTCACTCTACAGTTTAAGAGGAAAATTAGCAACAAAAATAACATTTAAAGGAGGAATAAAATGGGTTTGGAAGTCCCTCCAGGAAAGAAGCAGGGAACTGGGGTTCCAGGCACTCTTATGGTATCTAAATGTACAGTGATGTTAAAGTGTTAGCCTTAAAAATAATTTTGTTGATTAGAATAAAATTGGGCCACATGCCCTATAGCTCCAGATAAATGATACAATATAGATAACACATTTTAATTAAGCTTTTAAGAACATAGATACAGAAAACCATGCAAAACAAAGGTATAGCTTAATAAAGTAAATATTCTTGAAACTATCACCTAGAGAAACAGAACTTTGCCAGACACCAAAAGTCCCCCTCACCCCCTCACCACATTCTTCACCTCCATCACAGCCCCTCCTTCCTGACCTAAATGGATACTATGGTGCATGATAATCACTTTCTTGCCTTTTTTTTTCTTGGTAGTTTCGTCACCCACATGTGGATCCCCAGACATTATAGTATAGCCTTACTCATATGCTTTTTAAGTCTCTTTCGATCTACAGGTTCCCCCTCCATTCCTTTCTTTTCCTTCAGTTCAAACATTGAAGAATCTAGCCCTAGATGCTCGATGCCTAGATTCATTAATTTATTAGAGATTTCAAAGCAGCCATTACTAAACTCTTTCATAGTAGCTGGAATATGTTTACGAAGGGATACTTCCTTTATCTTCTATTTCATTACCATGAGGTACAGTTCGTATAAGAACAGCAAGATAACTGCTTCTTTTCCTTTATTTACCATCTTCAAAATGATTTGTTTTCAGAGGAGGAGGAGGAGGAGGCAGAGAAGGAGGCCGTGGGGGGTGGGGGGGCAGAAAAAAATATTTGTTTTCTTATCCTTTAAAAAAGTGAGCAATTAGTTACATATAAACACATAAACACACCATTATGAACTCATGGATTTAAACACAATGTTTATTAAATTATCCTTATTAATGCTCCAATTGTCCCATCTTTGACCATGAGAGCTTGGCTCCTGAGTTATTTTGACATTACCCTGATAGCGTTTGTTGGCTCCTTTGCTACCTGATATGATAAGCTTCCACGCTCATCTTGTACATTTCCTGCCCCAGACCTGGAATCAGCCATTTACCCAAGTTCTGATTTCTTTCTGTGGAAAATGGTATTTTAAGATCTGAGTGGCAGTGTCCATTGCTACTAAAAAGCTTTCTAGACCTTTTTAGTGGATAGGGATCAGTAGATAAAACCCCTGAAGAGTTCATACTGACAGTTCCTATTCAAACTCGGGGCTAAAGGGGTTTTAATTTCTATATCACATCTGTACTTCCCGTCTGCCACACACAAAATTCTGATTCTCAAAGACACAGGACACAAGAGTATTAGAAATCCCATAAAGACTCAATTACTTTATAGTCAACACATTTTAAATCCTAGGTAAATTAGCATACTTCCCCCTTTCCTCTACACAGAGAATGCTGCATGAAGCTAATGTATAAACACGTCATCAGTCACTTCAGAACACAAAACTCTCCCTTGTGTTGCTGGTGTACACGTGTCCCAGGAGCTCTGTGCAGTCACCAGGAGCTGGAATGGGAAGACAGTGTTAGCCAGAGAAAAATATTTGCTTTCCTCTCTCCTCTCTAGCCCAGCCCGCCCTCTGGTGGAGATGCTAAAGAGCAGGAAGCAACCCAAGGCAGGTCAAACAGGAAGTCAACTAGCTGACATTTACTTAGCAATTACCAGAACTGGTCCTAAAATGGGTGCTAAAGGTAGAAAACCTCTCAGTGGCTTTAAGTAGCTGGGGAGAGTAGAGACTGCCCAAATGAAAATCACTTTACAAATTGTCACCAAGCAACATTCCAAATTTCAAAATCTTGAGAGGGAATGCCAAAAAAGTTTATTAAAATGACTTAATTACAATTATTTTTAAAGAAATGCCATTTTCTTTCAATAGAACTCATAGTATACCCTAAGATATAACTGCCCATATACATTTTTAATATAAGTCACAAGTGACATAAGCAAGTTCATAGGCTTAAAAATCTTTTACGTACAAAAAATCAGCAGATTCAGAAATGAAATCCTATATTCTTTAGCATATGATTTGATGTGGAAACTCATTTTGGTCACAAAACCTGACTTGTTTTCACATTTACCACGACTTATGTTTTACTCAATAATGTACAATTTCCACAATTCGAAGGTTTTAATTTATATTTTATTCCATTTTAAACTGGATTTGTAAGTGTTAAGAAGCCAAGGAGAGGACAGAGAGAGGTAATCAAAAAACGCATTAAGATTAGTTTAAGTCTACAGCCATTCCACCCTGAACAAGCCCGATCCCGGCTGATCTCGGAAGCTAAGCAGGGTCGGGCCTGGTTAGTACTTGGTTGGGAGACCACCTAGGAAAACCAGGTGCTGTAGGTATAAAAAATAAAAAATAAGGGATTGTAAACTGACAAGGTCCTTGCAATCTGTGAGGTCAACCAAAGGTTGCCTCACAAAAAAAAAAAAAAAAATTAGTTTAACAGGAGTTTTTGGGTTTTGTGGACCTGGGGTGCTCCAATTGTTCATGCTATACCTTTGTCATTAATTCATGCAAGGCCTTCTCCATTGTTATTTGTTTAATGGTATAATGAGCCTGTGTATTTTCATATTTTTTAATGCAAAACTGAAACTGTTACTGGAGAGTGGGGATCCTCTCCCAGCACATTGTCCAGATTCTTGATTTCTCATACAAAGAATTGAGCAAGACACCGAAATACAGTAGAAAAGTTTTATTAGAAGGGAAAGTACACTTAGAAGGGAAAGTACACTTCCAGAAGTGGAAATGGGCCTGAGCAAGAGAAGCGCGGCTCAAAAGGCCTGGTATCAAAGCCTTTGGGGTTTTTATCCCTATTTGCTGTGGATGATTACTTTTCTTAGAGGACTGGGCTTCCTTGATTGACAACTAAGATCGACAGGACTCAGCAATTTGTCATTTTGTGTTCTGCACATGTTTGTTCCCAGAATTCAGTCTGTTATAATGATATTAATGAACTTCCGGGAATCTGTGTCATATTATAATGATGGTATAATAAGGCTCAGGTGAGTTGAAGGTCGTGGGGGTCTTCATTGCACAGATACCATGCGAATGACTGGTTTAAACTGGTACCTAATTCTCTGCCTATTTGTTTCTTTGTGTAAGTTAAAAATTGCCTTCTGGCTTGCTTAATTGTGGACGGATTAGGGCAGACCCCTTCTAGGATAGGATGACCTCAGTGTCTTTGCAGGCAGACCCGAAACCCCCTATTTAACTTTCCTAACTCTTCTATAAGACTCATGAACCCCGCTATTATTAGAATGAATGTTGAGGGACAAGAGATCTCTTCTTCTGTATCTGCTTCCTGCTGAGAATGGCCATAGTTCTGCCTACAGGGGTTTCATGGAACTCTTTCCGTTTCTGCCTCAGTCAGGGTGGGGTCTTGGGTTTCCTGCTGAAGTGCCAGCTCAGTCCCTAGACAACTTATTATTTAAGTCATATATCTATGTTTATTATTGATTTGCCTATTAAGTGAGTAAAGGGAAACAGGTTTGGTTAATATATATATATATTCATATATATTTTTTTAGGCAAGGCAACCCTTGGTTGACCTCACAGATTGCAAGGACCTTGTCAGCTTACAATCCTTTATTTTTTATTTGTTATGCCTACAGCACCTGGTCTTCCTAGGTGGTCTCCCATCCAAGTACTAACCAGGCCCGACCCTGCTTAGCTTCTGAGATCAGACAGGATCGGGCTTGTTGAGGATGGTATGGCCGTACACTAATATATTTCTTAAAGAGTAAATAAAAGACCTTTGGCCTAAAGTCCCCTCCCCTCTCAGACTCTAAGGGCCGTCTGGCTTAACACTATTTCTGCTAACAATGGGCTGATGAACCTTATCAATAGTCAGAGGATCTGAGTCACCAGTTTGGGGCAATTATCAAGATTTGAGGGAGAGGGCCTTTTTTCCAAAGAAAGAAGAAAACTTAGCTAGGTTTACTAAAAAGATTAACTCTGCAAATGCCCCATTTCGTTTCCAGCAAAAAAGATTACAAATTTTACAAGTGATGTCCCGTCTCAAAACCATAGTTTTTGCATCCACGTCACCAGAACTGATTTCCACCTTTTTGAAAACCTAACAATGTAATCTGCAGTTCCATAGTATAAAAATAGATTATGACATCATTTTAGTATCTACCTGATATTTCTGTCCTACTATACAGACCACAATTTATTTAACCAGTCTCGCCCCATACTGTAGTATATTTGGATCGATTTTTTCCCCCAGTGTTTTACTATTCTCAGTAGTAAAAATTAGTGTTCTATCGTACAGGCAGCACAGTGACCAGAGAAGATAAGCTCAGGTCTAGCAGTCTAGAGACCACGAGGCATCACCCGAAGGGCTGACCACACCCTCACACCCCCCTCCCCCCTCACACCCTCCTCTCTCTCCTCACACCTTCTCCTCCCCCTCACACCCTCTCCTCTCCCCCCCCCCCCCCCCCCCCCCCCCCGAGAGAGAGAGGCCCAGAAGGAGGACCCAGAAGAACTAAGGGCCCTCGCTCGCTCCCCACCCTCAGGGTCGCTGGACCGGGAACAGCTCCAAGCACTTCTAAAAGAGTGTTGGGCAGGGGGCGCTGTGGTGCAGCTTGGACTCCGGGCTTTTGCGCCCGCCACGCCCAGGTCACGCGACCTCCCCCGCACCCCACGCTACACACACACACACAACCAGGGCTAGTCAAGGATTCCGAGACGTGGCAAGTCCCGGCCTTGGACTTAGCCAGGTTATTCATAAACTCAGGAAGGGGTAGGAGGCGGACTACGTGCGCGCCGTAGCTGGGGGCAGAGAGCCACCTCAAGGACAGAGAGTCTAGGGAAGGTCTGCAAATCTCTGCGGGCCGAAGGGGCGTTTAAAAGGAACTGACGGAACCGGAAAGGCCCGTAGAGACCCATGGGTGTATTAGGGAGAGTCTGCAAAGACCGCAGAGGGAAGCCAGGGGTCATCTAAAAAGTTGTCAAAGCGCCTAAGCGGAGGTCTGGAAAGGGCGGTCCCCACGAAAACAAGGCTTCCGGCAGCTAAACCCGGAAGGGAGGGCATGGAGGCCTGGGCCCCCATCTGTGACGCGAACATATCCTAAAGACGCTGGCACCCCTTAGGGCAGGGCCGACTGAAGCTGCAGCGGGCGAAAAGAGGCTGGACCCAGGTGAGAGAGAGAGGGGAGGGATAAAGAGGTCCTTAGAGATCGTCTGAAAAGTGCAAAACCAAATGAACTTTTATGGGCCGACAGCAAATTGTATTCCTTGCTAAGACATCTCCCGGTAGCGAACCGCCAACTTCTTTTGTGAGCCCCGCCCCTCACCCATTAAGTATAGTTCCGTCGTCTCCGATACGCGAAGCAGCAGGTTCCCCACCTACTCCTCCCACCAAGGAGCGAACACCCTTCCTCGGTCGCGCGCTTTCTCCTCCCCTCACCTCGCACGCACTTTATTCCACCTACCTGTCAATCATCATGCTCAGCTGTCCAGTTAGCGGGACAAGGGGGCGGGGCCGTCAGGGGCGCTGCGTGACGTCGGCAGCCCGCCGGCGGGGAAGCCGGGAGATGAGTGACGGAGGCGCGTGACAGAGGAGCGGTTGGCCGACGCTGCGGCAGCAGTCGGTGTAAACAAGGCTTCGCGCCGCTGCAGGCCCTGCGACCGCTCTTGGCTGGTGGGTTGTCTTGCGCAGAGCGGTAACCGCTGGCTTCAGTGGGTGGGGCTTCGCGGTCTCTTTCCTGCCACCCCACCTTGGCATACACACCCCCGGCACACCACGTGGGCGTGAAGCAAGGAAGGCGGGGGTGTTAGGCCGAATTCTAATGCCATTGGTTGTCGCTGCTGCCGGCTTTTGCAAGAGAGCACTCTGATTGGTCGGTAAGGGGGGCGTCGGGTTTGTCTCTGTTTCCTAAGGCTTTGATTGGTTATATGAGAGAAGCTGGTCAGGCACTTTCTTCCGCGAGGGCTTTTGATTGGTCGGCCAGAAAGGTTACCTGGGAACACCCCCCCTTCGGGACTTTGATAGGTGAGTTTGAGGTATAAAAGTGAGAAATTCTTCTTCAAAAGATTCTCCTTAGTGAGCTAGAGTAGTGCCCTAGGCTTCACTCTGTTTTTTGCTTCACAGGATTAGGGAAGGTTTGTGTTCCGAAGCCTTACAGTTGTCACAGGCTAAAGAGAAGGGATCTCAGTCCCTAGGAAGGGTCGCCCTCCTAGAGATAGCTACCCCCATCTCAGGAAACCCTGGTATTTCTAGAACAGGCTTTGCTTTCACCAAACCCAAGGAGTCCCTGCACAGGACTTAAGAATGCTGTGACCAGAAAATGGGATCACGGAACAGCAGCAGTGCAGGAACTGGGTCCGGAGACCCCTCCGAGGGCTTGCCCCGAAGAGGGGCTGGCCTGCGTCGGAGTGAGGAAGAGGAAGAGGAGGATGAAGATGTGGATCTGGCCCAGGTACTGGCCTATCTCCTCCGCAGGTAACTTACCCTCTGGTGTGTCCCGACCAGCCACCACCACAGTACCTTGATCCCAATTCCAGATAGAGAAGTTACAGAGGATAGGGCATGGGATTAGCCCAGGAAAACTGTTCTGTTTGAGCAGAACAGCCTTTTCTGCTGGACACTCATATCATTCAGCTCCATACCCA
>NW_011891174.1:0-649 GCF_000151845.1 Pteropus vampyrus
TACGTGTCAAGGTCCTTAACAATGAGTAGAGTCTTTTGCTGGCTAATTCTGCTACAATAAATCTCTTCCAAGGAAATAACAACACCTGAAGACAAAACTTATGAACAGAGATTGCATTAAAGTGATATTGAAGGCAACTAAACAATTATTAAGATAGATATATATATATAAACAATAAAAATATTTATTAAAATGCATAGGAGGAGAGATAGTTCTTGAATATTTGACATGTATCATCCCATCTGGCATAAGGCCCGGAACAAATCCTGGGCTGGGGAAAACCCCCTCTAACCATTAATATCCAAGTCTCTGGGTTAGTAATCATTTGTCCTACTGATTCAGCATTCGCCAAGACCGCGAACGACGCCAGAACAGTTGGAATTGAAACATTAGCAGAGTTTGCACTGATGACATCTTGCTGGGCAAGACGTGACTGTACAGAAATCTCTGCACATTTCAGGGTGCCGGAAATGGGTGATCATTTAAACGATTTGGCACCTAGGGTTAATTCTGAGAATGAAACCTCAGGGAGGAAAATAAAACCAAAGGCCAATAAGGGGAAGTCTTACTTTCAAGGATATTCATTCTAATATTATTTGTAATAGTTAAAGATTATAAACAAATCAAAAAGGAACAACGTACATGTCAC
>NW_011891174.1:3579-5327 GCF_000151845.1 Pteropus vampyrus
CTGCTCCTGCTCCCCCCTTGCCATGGACCGAGTTGTGTCCTGCAGCCCCCAAATTCGTATATTGAAGCTCTAACCCCCGTGTGACTGCGTCTGGAAATAGAGTCTTTAGGAGGTAATTAAACTTAAATGAGGTCACAAGTATGGAGCCTTAATCTTTTTAAACTGGCCTTATAAAAAGGCGAAGATTCTCTCCTCTCTCTCTCTCTCTCTCTCTCTCTCTCTCTCTCTCTCTCTCTCTCTCTCTCTCTCTTCCATGTGAGCACACAGGGAGAAGGCAGCCATCTGAGAGCATAGAAGAGCCCAGTCTCTAGAACACTGAGAAAATGAGTTTTGGTTCTTTAAGGCACCCAATCTGTGGTATTTTTTGTCATGGCTTCTCAAGCTGATACGAATCCCCTCCCCCAATAAATGTTAATCCCATCTCGGCATCCAGTTCTCAGTGGACCCAAACTAACACATGCACCCTCAGGAGTTTGCCTAAGCTCACAGACCTGTGATGTGGCAAAGGTGAGTTTCGAACCCAGGCAGCGGGACTCAAAGGTCCACCTGTCCCCTCACTAAGCCCACAGTCTCTGGCATTACCAACCAGCCTAACCTGTCCTGGACCACTGCTTTGGACTGCCGAGCCTCCTCCCTTAAGCACAGCGTTTCTGCTTCTGGCTACCTTGCCTGACGTGATGTCACACATCTGCTGTATCCGGTAGGTTCGTTCCTCGCGAGGGCCCAGTGCTCAGATGCCTCTTCACTCTCACTCTGCTGAGACACATTAGACAGATGTGAGTGTAAACGGGTCTCGGCGTTTCCCAGCTGTGAAACTTCAGACACACTGAGTGCCCTGAGGCTTTGTTTAATTACACACAAAAGATGAGAACATCCGTTCCTAACTCATGGGTCACTTGGAGGAGTAAGGGAGCTAATATTTAAGGGCCGAGGACATCAGCTGATACATAAAGCCTTTCATAAATGATATTTCCGACCCCATTTGGATCCATCTTTTCGTTTATGTGAAGAGGTTGATTATGAGTCTGTTTGCCCAAAAGTGCATAAAATATTCTCGTTCGTGATGATGGCTTTTTTCATCCCTCCCTGTCATGAGATTTGTGATGGATGGCATCGGGACATGGTTCGTTCAGGAACCATGCCTAGATTTGACATTCCCCATATATTCCCATAAACGAGAGAAAATGTTGTGATTTCTCAGCTTGCTTATCTCACCCCCAGAACTCCCCATGAACTCGATAGTCAAGTTCTAACTAGAACCTGAGTTACTGTCACAGCCCGTGTCACAAGCTGTTTTTGCCAAGAAAAAGAAACGTGTCAAGGTCTTTCTCTCTCATTACAACCCGATCTTTAACTAACGCTTCCAACTATTTCTAATAATTCTTTATTTGAATCCATCTTGACAAGTTACAAAAAAAAAATGTAAGCCATTTTTTTAATTGAAAATGAGAACTGAGAGCTACGCAGGGACTAGAATGACCTCCACGGCAACGTGAGTGACAGTTTCTGCCACTAGCGAGCTGTGTCACCTCAGACAGTTGCCTTCTGTGCCCGTTATCTGCAATCGGGGAATGAGAACGATGTTCCCTTCCTTGAGATTTCCCGTTTGTGACAATTAAATGAAATGATGATATAGAGTGTCCCTTTGCTGACACGCAGAAGCCCCTAAACGAATGGTCATGGGCCTGGTGCAGGTGTGAGCCTGACGAGTTCCATTCATTCGTGACCCACACCGTCTCCTCTCTTTC
>NW_011891174.1:7259-10240 GCF_000151845.1 Pteropus vampyrus
AATAACGCACCATAAACTGGTGGTTTTGACAAAAGAAACTTATCTTCTCACAGGTCGGGAAGCTAGAAGTCTGGGGCCAAAACGTCAGAGGGTGGATGATTTCTGACGCCTCTCTCCTTGACTCACACATGGCCGTGTTCTTCCCGTGTCTTCCCATGGTCCGCCCTGTACGTGTGTCTGTCCTAATCCCCTCTTTCAGTCATATTGGATTCGGGCCCACCTACTTTGGCTCATTTTAACTTAATTATGTTTCTAAAGACCTGTCTCCAAATACAGTCACATTCTGCGGTAGTGAGGATTAGGACTTCAACATATGAGTTTTGCAGGGACACGATTAACCCCAAAACAACAGTCATAGACAAGCTAGAGAGAGAGGTCTGTGGCAGGTACTTCCCTCATAGCCAGCAAGAGTTAAGCCTGCTGCCAACTTGACCTTGACATTCTGGCCTCTATGAAATATGAGAAAACACACTTCTGTTGTTTAAACCATGGAGTTTGTGGCGCTTTATTACAGCAGCCACAGAAAACGAATCCAGCAGCGTTTACCCGGAAGTGCTTGGATTGAATTTCTATTCTTTGGGTATAGAGCTTAAGTTGAGTTATAGAAATATTAAGTTGCCGATTTTTGAACCCAAGTGTAGGTCCTATAAAAAATTGTTCCTATCTCATACGGCTTAAGTCCAGTATCTCTTCACGTCACTCTATTGGGTTTTGAGTGTTTTATAAATTCCCTAATTAACATGAGAGAAAATAGCATGCATTACTTTAGTGTGATAAGTATCTAGACAAAATCAATGGGAACTCAATCTTTTTAAATGCTAAAAAAATTAAAATGTTATCACAAATGCTTCAAAACAGAATACCTTCCTCCATCTTCTCCACGTTTCTTATAGACAATGCAGCGGTGCCTCACTTCCCCTTCCTGTATGTCCTCCTGCTCACCCCTCATCCTGAGCCACAGACATGTCATCCTGCACTCGAGACTCTTAGTGTGTCCCTGTTGAGTCTACTTCGACTTTTGAATCCCTCAGTATGTGTTATAAGTTGAATCGTGTCCCCTAAAGTCCGTATGTTGAAATCCTAAGACCTGGCACCTCAAAATGTGACCTTATTTATAGAGGAAACCAAGTTGAAATGAGGTCCCTGGGGGAGCCTAACCCAGCACGACTGGATAAAAAGGGAAAATGTAGAGTCAGCAGGTATGGAGGGAAGACTATGTGAGGAGATGCAGGTGGAAGGGGCGACACTAGGGACAGACTCATATTGAGGGAAGATGATGTGAAGAGACAGAGAGAAGATGCCGAATTAGCTTGCTAGGGTCGAATAACGCACCATAAACTGGTGGTTTTGACAAAAGAAACTTATCTTCTCACAGGTCGGGAAGCTAGAAGTCTGGGGCCAAAACGTCAGAGGGTGGGTGATTTCTGACGCCTCTCTCCTTGACTCACACATGGCCGTGTTCTTCCCGTGTCTTCCCATGGTCCTCCCTGTATGTGTGTCTGTCCTAATCCCCTCTTTCAGTCATATTGGATTCGGGCCCACCTACTTTGGCTCATTTTAACTTAATTACGTTTCTAAAGACCTGTCTCCAAATACAGTCACATTCTGCGGTAGTGAGGATTAGGACTTCAACATATGAGTTTTGCAGGGACACGATTAACCCCAAAACAACAGTCATAGACAAGCTAGAGAGAGAGGTCTGTGGCAGGTACTTCCCTCATAGCCAGCAAGAGTTAAGCCTGCTGCCAACTTGACCTTGACATTCTGGCCTCTATGAAATATGAGAAAACACACTTCTGTTGTTTAAACCATGGAGTTTGTGGCGCTTTATTACAGCAGCCACAGAAAACGAATCCAGCAGCGTTTACCCGGAAGGGCTTGGATTGAATTTCTATTCTTTGGGTATAGAGCTTAAGTTGAGTTATAGAAATATTAAGTTGCCGATTTTTGAACCCAAGTGTAGGTCCTATAAAAAATTGTTCCTATCTCATACGGCTTAAGTCCAGTATCTCTTCACGTCACTCTATTGGGTTTTGAGTGTTTTATAAATTCCCTAATTAACATGAGAGAAAATAGCATGCATTACTTTAGTGTGATAAGTATCTAGACAAAATCAATGGGAACTCAATCTTTTTAAAATGCTAAAAAAATTAAAATGTTATCACAAATGCTTCAAAACAGAGTACCTTCCTCCATCTTCTCCACGTTTCTTATAGACAATGCAGCGGTGCTTCACTTCCCCTTCCTGTATGTCCTCCTGCTCACCCCTCAGCCTGAGCCACAGACATGTCATCCTGCACTCGAGACTCTTAGTGTGTCCCTGTTGAGTCTACTTCGACTTTTGAATCCCTCAGTATGTGTTATAAGTTGAATCGTGTCCCCTAAAGTCCGTATGTTGAAATCCTAAGACCTGGCACCTCAAAATGTGACCTTATTTATAGAGGAAACCAAGTTGAAATGAGGTCCCTGGGGGAGCCTAACCCAGCACGACTGGATAAAAAGGGAAAATGTAGAGTCAGCAGGTATGAAGGGAAGACTATGTGAGGAGATGCAGGTGGAAGGGGCCATGCACAAGCCAGGAAAGGAGCCTGGGGCAGATCCTGCCTCACAGCCTTCAGAAGGGGTCAACCTTGCCAGCACCTTGAGTTTGGATTTCTAGACTCCAGAACTGTGAGACCAAAAAAGTATGTTGTTTAAGCTACTCAGTTTCCGGTACCTTGTTACAATGGCCCTGGCAAAAGCAAACTAACGTAGCAGGGCTCAGGGATCTCGTCCCAATCTGCCCGTACCTGCCCTGATCCAGACCCCTCCTTTACGCCCAAAACACCTGGTTGATCTTGCGGTGAGCGCTGTCTTGATCCTCCAGCTGTCAGCCATTCCTAGCATGGTGCCTGCCCTGGAGCAAGCTCTTAATGAAAACTTACTGAATGGATTTCACTTGCAAAGAGCATAGATTGGAGCGAGGAAGCTTCGAGAAAATT
>NW_011891174.1:11700-12511 GCF_000151845.1 Pteropus vampyrus
CAGACCTGGGGTGGAATCCTCTTGGATTCCCTTGCCTGGGCCGCCATAACAAAGCACTACAAACCGAATGGCTTAAACAACAGACACTCGTCTCACAGTTCTGAGACCTGAAGTCCAAGATCAACAGAGCTGCCAAGATCAACAGAGTGTCAGCAGAGTTGCCTTCTCTAGGGATTGTGAGAAAGAATCTCTTCCACGCCCACTCTTATTTCTGGTGGTTTGCTGCCAAACTCTGGCGTTCCCTGGGTCATGCAGCATCGCCCCGATCTCTGCCTTCATCTTCGCGTGGTGTTATCTAGCTCAGTCAGCCATCACCTCCCCTCACCACTGACTTCAGCTTCCTTCCTCTTTCCACCCATTAACACGGGCTCATTTCCCCTTATTTTATCAAAAGAGCCTCTAAGCTCCTGCCCCCACCTGTTACACTTCTCATCTTATTGGTAAAACTTTTCCAAAAGGTTTTCTGGACTGCCCGCCTCTGTTTCTTCTGCATTTTGGCATTTACTCCACAGGAGGTCCCAGTAGTCTTTGACCTTGCCCACCACACCCTCCCGTTGGGTATGTTCCTTTTCTTGGCGTCTTCGATATTTCTCTCTTGAGGCCTGGCTCCTCCTCTGTCCCCTGAGTGAGGCAGGAAAGCAGTCTATTTCATTCAGCATCCAAGCACCTGGCAGTGTCTGGATCACAATAAAATCTCTTGGGGGAAGGAATTAATGAATAGAATACCTCGATTCTTCCAGGTGAAAGGCCCAGATTTCGCTCTCTGAGATGCGATAAACTTTTAAGCAGAATCGGTGGACTGTATCATGCT
>NW_011891175.1:0-3156 GCF_000151845.1 Pteropus vampyrus
GGAGTCCGGGCTTTGGACGGGTCAGTCTGCACAGGAGATGCGCTCTGTGCGTGAGCCGTTTGCTCTCTAGGAGCTGACGAGCCTTGGAGAGCTTCCGATCGCACCGGACCGCACAGGTGCGAGGTGTATGTGCTGTGAGCAGCAAAGCCTCGACGAGGGAAATAAAAATCACCTGAAGAAATAAGGACATGGCCGTTTCGTGGACTGACTCGATACAGTAAAGATCAAATCGCTCGTTTTCTTCTTTTCCGTATTCTTGAGGCTTTGGGGTCTGGGGCCCCCCTGCCCGACGAGAACGATCGCGCTTCCTCTCCGACCGAGCACGCGTGAGAAAACAAATCCATCCGTCACAGGGAGAGTCCGAGGCGGGCGGATCGGAAAGTGCCTCTCCTCAGTCGTGGTGTCATTTTGCAGAATGGGAAACTGAGGCCTGGTGGGTCACATGGCTCGCTCGACGTCTGCGGTAACTTGCTGCCAAACCCGTATTTTAGCTCAGGGACACTGACCACAGGCCAGGGTGCCCGCCCCTCACGGTGACTTGTGGCTTTTTTGCACTATGACGGGTGTGTGAAGCTCTAGCAAGGCCTGGGGGGCCTTTCACTGGCCTCCGTGTAGCCACCCCTTCTATGTGGGGGGCTCGCCACTAGTCCCTGCTAGATGTCAGGGGACGATGCAAGATGGAGGTTCCTGTAGGTTCCCGCGGAGTGAGGAGGGCCCAGCCTCCGTCCACGGTTTTGGGTCCAGACTCACCCCTCTCACCGGATGTGTGGAGTCGTGGAGATACTTCTGGCAGCTCTGGGTGCCAAAGGCCACCGGGTGAAGTAGAGGGGACTCGGAACCAGCCACGAATCCTGGGCTTTTGTCCTCCGTCTGTGTGACCCGGCCACATCCCTGCCACTCGCGGCTTCCTCAGCTGCAAGGGAGGCCTCCGGCTGCCCGGGCCCTCGCCTCCCTTCCCGCCTCCTGGTCCCCTGGGGACCCTCAGCAGCCCCCGGGGCGCTCATCTGCAGACATGTGGAGTCGGCTGGCATTCTCTGAGTGACAGCGCCGTAGCTGGACGGAGATGGAGACGTGGCAGGCGGCACAGAGGCAATTAAGCTCCAAGATAACTTCAGTGTTTCGTGTTTTAAACTTTCCATTTATCCGCGCCTCAGTCTGAGTCCATGTCTGCTGCTCCGACAGCTGCCGGGTACACAGAAGCCCAAGAGAGGCCCCCAGGAGCCCGTGACCGAAATGGACGGCCGGGGCCGGCGGAGCAGCCCATGCGCTCCACACGACGTTCCAAAACTCACTGAAGACACACTTAGGACCGTCGCTTACGTTGATCGATGGCCGGGTTCGGCGCGTGTCGGATCTTGAGACAGAAAGATTTCTTTTCCAGATGGGTTATTAGAGAAAGCACTGTCATAATATAATTTTCCAGACAGCGGGATCAATGATGTCAGCTGTGCCCCCAGCGGTTGAATGATGACTCCAGTTTGGGAGTCCTGGATTGATGGACGGGGCAAACAGTCACATTCTCTCTAATGGATCCACGGCCACACCCAGAGTGACCCAGAGGAAGTTACTCACCATACAAAGGCGACAGGCCACCTTCTCCGACTTGGAATCTCGCTTTTTTAAAAAGTGTCAGCGCGTCAACAAAAATGTATTTTATGCGGCGAAAGGCAGCCGGGCCCAGGTCACGGCAGAGACGCTCTCTGTGCAGGAGCTGCGGGCGATGGGGAGCCTGGGCGAGGCTGGGCGAGGCTGGGCGAGGCTGGGCAGGTGAGCACCCTTCCGCCTGCTCGCGCCCCTCACCTCGCTCTAACCTGCAGCCTCGGTGCTGCCCCTCTGGGCTTCCTGATGCTGGCGACAGGGGACCTTCCATCATGAAGACCTGACCACTCCGCCCCTGCTGACGCCCCTTCAGTGACCCTCAGCCTTGACGTCCACCTGGTTCGCGGTGGGGGCTCGAGACGCAGAGAGATGTCCTGGGTCTGAGCCTGGCTCACTCTGTGCCCTGTCACCAGCAGATAGGGACAAGGGCAGAGGTCAAGGGGGAGGGAGGGGCTTGGCAGGGAGAGACGTGCGTCTCTTGGGATAACAACGTGACTTTTGGTTAGCTCGGTTTCTTTGGTGTTAATTCTGAATTCAGAATTCAAGTGTCTTATTCAGGCTGTCCCCCGATTTATTGCCTTTGTCCTTGACTCTCCCCTGTCACCTGGATGAAGGGGCAGGTGCCGTGGGGGCCGCGGGTGCTGAAGGAGGTTCAGGCAGCATCCCCATGGGTTGGGGGATGTCCCTGCTCCAACAGACACCCGCGGCTGAGGTTTCTCACCTGTTTTTCCCTGGTGTCGACCGTGGTCTCTCATCCCACCTGCTGGCGAGCCCGCGGCCGTGATCACCTTGACCCTCTTGGCCGGGACGAGGCAGGAGAGAGGCCCGACCCCGGCTGCACCGGGCACAGAGCCACGGAGGTCTGGCTCTGCCCGGCCCGAGACCCCGACCTGGATGTCCACCCGGCAGCCCGTGGCTGCAGGGTCACCGTGGCCCTCGCTGTGGCCGGTGACCCCCTGGCAAGCCAGCCCTCCCACACGCAGCACCGCGGGGAACTGGACACACGGTTTTCACCTGTCATGCCGGGCGGCTCACGCAGGTCGTCCTGACGGGGCCGTCCAGTGCCCGTCCAGTGCCCGACACAGGGCGAGCCCCCACAGAGCCGGCCTTCTCCCCGCTTTCCCTCGGGATGCAACTCAGTCCCCCGAGGACGACGCCGCCTCTGGAGGAAGAGAAGGGCACCACGCGAAAGGACGTGGCAGTGCACGCACACGCCCACAGCGTCCCGGTGTGACACGCTGACGTCCTGACTCCCAGGTCCTCACTGGTACCCGCCACCGGGATTCCGGTGGCTGCAGATGTAACTGGTTAAGACAGGGTCACCTCAGAGGACGGGGGGCCCCATCCTAGTGAGACTGGCAAAGGGGAAATTTGGACGCAGAGACGCACACAGGACGGCCACCGTGTGAAAACGGAGGCGGGACAGGTGACAGTGGAAGTCGGGGAAGGCTGACGATTGCCAGCAAACCCGCAGAGTCCAGGCGAGGGGCTGGGAGCGCACGTGTCCCCGGACGGCTCAGAGGGAGCAGCCCCGCTGACACCTCGGTGGGGACCCCC
>NW_011891175.1:3771-5792 GCF_000151845.1 Pteropus vampyrus
CTGTGAGCTGAGCAGTGGCCCCTTCCGCTCCTGCCCTGACCTCCTGCACGTCCTCCAGCCCGCGCGTGTCACCTCCGTCCCCTCCGCTGTCCTGGATGCAGGACTGGCGTGGGAAGGGGCTGGAAAGCTGTCCCCTGGCTGGCCCAGAGTGCCCGCTGAGGTCTCGTATCCTGACCAACGAGCAGCGCCTTGGACGGTCGGCCCGCAGGTCCGGGGCATGGAAGCGACAGGCAGTTCCAGGCGCTCAGTGGGTTTGCTACGTTGAATGGGGTCGAATTCCCTCCTTAAATATCCGACGTGCGCAGTCAGCGTGTCCCCAACTACATGCGGTCGGCGATGCAGCAGCCACCTCCCCGAGTCTGTGGGCAGAGACAGACTCAGCCGGTTTGACGAGCGCAGCCCCATCGGGACGGGGGGCGGGCCGTCCTGGGGGGCAGCGGGGCGTCCGCGGGGTCTCCCCACACTGCGGCGGCTTCTCAGGCGCTTCGCGAGGTGGCCGTGCGCTCTTCCCGGCAGAGCGTGGTTCCCGGCCAGCGCCAGCAGCGGCGAGGCCGGCATCCGCCCGGCCCTTGAGGACACCCCTGCGGGGAAGCCCAGGGCCACATGTCTGTCGTCCCTGTCCCAGCGCTTCCTGGCGGGAGAGAGTCGCGAGGGCGTGCGCGGCGCAGCCTCGCTGGGCGGACGAGGCCCCTGTGCCGGTGCCGGGAGCCCGGCAGCCGGAGCCTTTTGCTGATGTCGCCCCCGCACTGGATCTTGGCGTTTTAAGGGCGCCGTCCCGGGAGACTGCTGAAATAAGCTGAGGGCGAGCAAGGCCCCCGCAGGCCCGGTGCGCCGACGTCTCTACGAGCCCGAGAGGGCGGTTTCCAGCCCGAACGCAGGACGCCCGGCTCCATCCGGATCTCGGCAGAGCAGAGGGTGATTTCCAAGTCCGCCCTGCCCCTGCCCCGCCCCCCCAGGTACCCCTGTTCTGACGCTGGGCACAGAGTCCAACGACGAGGAGCAGCTTGGGCTCCCCATGGCCGGGGAGTGTCCCAGCTGGTCGCCACGCAGCTCGGGCCTGGGTCACGACACTGCAGCTCCCCGGGCCTCAGCTCTGCCCTAAATTTGCATTCCGCCGTCGGGGAGGCACCGGACGTGGTCGGCCGTTTAAGTTTCGATTAATTATAATAAAAGTGAACGGTAGCGACGCTGTCTCACCGGCCACGCTTCAGACCTGGGAGGAGACCCCTTATCCTGAGGGACTATTGCCGGCTGGCGGTGGGGCCGGGAGGGGGTGGCCGCAGGGCGGGGCGGCTCTCCGGGAGGGAGAAGGCGGAGAGAGTCGCGCTGTGACAGAGAGGCGTGGACGAGCCTGGAGGGACGTGGCGTGAGCTGTGGGATGACAGGTGCCTGCTGGGGTCACGGGCAGAGACGGTTCCATCAGGCGGGGCGCTCGCCGCCTGGGCCGAGGGCGGCCCGAGATCAGAGACCTGGGGAAGGGGCCGCCCCAACCAGCCTGGCTTACGAGCCTGTTATTCCAAATGAGCCATAGGGACAGAATAGTCAGCTACTGGCTTACGAGGCACAGAACGGGAATTCGGGGGCCTGTGCCTGGCCTCGTCCTAGCCGACAGGGAGGCCTCCGTGTCACTTGTCACTTGCATGGGCAAGTGGAGTTTTTGCAGTAAGGCTGTTCCCAAAATTCAGCGGTGTGTGCGGGGGCGGGGACCTTAACCTTCGCGGTTTCCAGGAGCGCAGGGCTGGGGCGGCCCCCACGCGCCCCCGCACGCGCCGTGCTCACAGGCGCGTGCAGGTCGGGCAGGAAGGTGGAGGGGACAGCTCGGGGCCGTGCGTGACTCCAGTCGTGAGGCAGGATCCCCGGGCACGCCCTGGCCCGCGGCAGGTGTGCAGGACGCCCGGGTGAGTTTTCCCCGGCTGCAGCCGGCCTCGGAGCGGCTTAGGCGGGCGCAGCGTCTCCTGCACGGGATCCAGCGGTGCCGCAGAGCCAGCTCCAGCATGGCCTCCGCTCCTGTCACTCCCCGG
>NW_011891175.1:9322-9632 GCF_000151845.1 Pteropus vampyrus
TCTTTCTCTCTCTCTCTCTCTTTCTTCCTTTCATTTCTACTTCTATTAAATGTTTTCATTTACTATTTTATACTAGTATATAATGAACATACGCACGCGCACTCACATAAGGTATCCCACTCACCCCATTTCTCTGGTGGGCCGTGACTGGCCCTGATCCCGGGTCCAGCATTCCGGTCCTCTGTCTCGATTTTCTGCGGGCACAGGTTTGGTGCGGCTCATCCACGCGTAGCCTCGGCTGCTCAGATTTGCTAAAACATCTGAATTTCTATCTCAAATCTGACCCTCTGGGCCGGCTCCACAGCCACAA
>NW_011891175.1:13087-13851 GCF_000151845.1 Pteropus vampyrus
TCACTTGGTTACTAAGGCGACTTACAAAGACTTACGTCCAAACGTTTCCTTTTGTTCTCGCAGGCCTGGCGATCCCATCCTGTCTCGACTCGATCGTAAGCATCATCTGTTTCCACGCGCCCTGGGCTCGACTTTCTAGCGCCTGCTCTGGGGACGTTTGCCTCGACGCTTACCCGTCTCTGCGTTAGCTTCCTACACCTGCCATAACCGATTTCCACAGACTCTGTGGTTTAAAAACCCCAAATGTGCTAAGTTACAGCTCTGAGGCCGCACGTCTAAAATCGAAACGCCTCTAGGGAGGGCCCGTTTCCCGGCCCTTTTCGGCTCCCAGAGGCCGCCCGCATTGCCCAGCTCGCAGCCCCTTCCTCTTGTCACCCCAGCTTCCTGCCTCCGTCAGAATCTCTGTGATCTGGACGCCCCCCACCTTCGCCTTCTCAAGGCTTGGGTTACCCGGGATCCGCTCCGCAGCTCAGATGCCTGACCGAACCACAGGGGCAGGGCCGTTCACCGCGTGAGGCGACATGGTCACAGGGCCGGGGATGAAGCCGTAGGACCTCCGGCCGCGGGGTGGAGCCTGAGTCAGCCGGACACTGTCCCCAAACCGTCTTTATCTACAGAGTACGTGTGAGCTTTTGTCATCAAAGTGTTTCTGGCCTCATCGAGACAACCGGGGAATGTTTCTCTCTTTCTAGTCTCTGGAAGAGTATTTTGTATATGAACACTTCGGATATTTTGTTATTCTGTCCATGTTTAGAATAATTTAA
>NW_011891176.1:0-1109 GCF_000151845.1 Pteropus vampyrus
CCCCCGCTCCCTCCACCGTCCTTCCAAATAACGGAAAAATTAACACACAGAGGAAGACTCCGCGAGGACCACACTGAGAACTTCGTGGAGGACACCGGCAGAAGCGACGGCAGAGGAAGGGGGTGTGGGGGGTGCGCGAGAGGGTTAAGCCACCCTAATTTTGAGAATTACAAAACCTGTGGGCAAACATGTTTTTCTGTGATTGGCACAGAACACTGGGAATATCTTCTCTCCCCAGAGCCCTTCGTAAGCCAGTATCTGACAGGTGCACTACGCTCGGAGGCACAAGCAACAAGGAAAAACAGGCTGAAATGTTAGCTTTTCCTGCCTCAGTCGCAGTCCAATAGCGAGCTGGAACAGCCCATGCCGTTTGTACTGAGTCGCCAGGAAATGGGCAGAGCTGAACCAGCTGCCTCCGCCCCGCGGCCCTCCCCCTGCAGCCGCCTGTCTGCACGTTGCTGAGTCACCAGGGTCTGGGGCTCCTCCTGCGTGTAGGTGTCAGGGCCTAAGCTGTCTGTGGCAGCGGTGCTGGGGACAACTGCAGGCTGCACAGGACCCAATGACTGTCGGCTCTAGAAGGGACTCGTCTGCTCTGGGGCATACACAGATGTGCGGCATCCTTCATGTAAACACATCTACCACCCCTGTGCACGCTGATGCACATGTGTGAGTTAGAGACTCAGTATGCGTGATACGCACCCGCACAGGTATACAGTGGTGTCAGATGCAGCTGCAGGGGGGACTGAGGTGGCGGAATGCTCTGTGGAGATGAAAACGCCCCCCTGGATTCACACACGACACGGATAAACGCTGAAAACAGCATTAAGCGAGAAAGACAGAACCTATACAGGTAGAGTAGGGGAAACCCTATAAACGATTCCTACAGCTTAAATACGCGATCGCAAGGGCCAAAACTGTGAAGAGCAGTGTGGCGGGCCTGTCCCCGCTGGAGGAGGAGGTCAAGACTGGAAGGGACACCCAGCAGTTGGGGTGTGTGACTCAATACGGCACTTCACCTCTTTATAGGGCATTTTTATCACCTGTCGCAAGGAACATCCCACGAGAAGAACCGGCCAGAGCAGAGCACGTACTGGGCAGGCGCTGGCTCG
>NW_011891176.1:1839-3402 GCF_000151845.1 Pteropus vampyrus
GTGAGTTAGAGACTCAGTATGCGTGATACGCACCCGCACAGGTATACAGTGGTGTCAGATGCAGCTGCAGGGGGGACTGAGGTGGCGGAATGCTCAGTGGAGATGAAAACGCCCCCCCTGGATTCACACACGACACGGATAAACGCTGAAAACAGCATTAAGCGAGAAAGACAGAACCTATACAGCTAGAGTAGGGGAAACCCTATAAACGATTCCTACAGCTTAAATACACGATCGCAAGGGACAAAACTGTGCAGAGCAGTGTGGCGGGCCTGTCCCCGCTGGAGGAGGAGGTCAAGACTGGAAGGGACACCCAGCAGTTGGGGTGTGCGACTCAATACGGCGCTTCACCTCTTTATAGGGCATTTTTATCACCTGTCACAAGGAACGTCCCACGAGAAGAACCGGCCAGAGCAGAGCACGTACTGGGCAGGCGCTGGCTCGCAGGCTGCGACACTCGACCCCCGCCCCCTGCGTCCTGCGCAAGGTGCACCTGTCCTCACGGCTCGGGGGGCACGTGGTGGGTGTGGACGGCCGCGCCCCCCTCTCTCCAGCCCTGGCCACCGCCGGGCACTCGTGAGGCGGGGAGCCGGCCCGGGGTCGCGCCAGGGTTCCCCGCCCCCCGTCAGCCGCAGCACGTGGAGAAACGGCCTGCAGGTGGCCGGGACCGTGCACCGCGCGCACACGTGTGCCCTCACCTGGGCGGTCTTCCGGGCGTCCTGGGAGGACAGAAGCCTCCTGCGCGCACGCAGACGGGACTCCAGGCTGACGCCGCAGCGGCGACCCCTCCGGCACCCGGATGTTCCCCGCGTAAGGGCGTGCACCTGCGTCTTTAAAGCACCGAGCTCAGGGCGCTTGCTTCACCTGCTCCGTGCCGACCTTCACCTTAAAGGGCGGCCTCCGAAGCCTCCCAGCCCAGCTTGCAGCCCCAGCGCCACCGACGTTGGGGCGGGGCCCGTCGCGCATGAGGGGGACCCCGTCGGAAGAGCCTGGGGTAGCTGCGATGCTGCCACTGTCCTTGGACCTACGGCCCCCCAGAACGCGTCAACGTGCCGCCAGGCAAATCCTGGCTGTCTGCGCCCAGGTGAGAAGGTGGGACGGGGCGGCGGCACAGCTGCGGGGCATCCCGTCCCCTTTAACTAGCTCCCTGCCTCACCTGCCAGGACAAGCCTTCACCTGTGGCCACGAAGTCCCCGCCATCCACATGGTCTCCGAGCCGAGCCCTGCGCCTGGAGGTGTGGGAAGCAGCCCGGTCCAGCGCTTCGCACACTGGGGGTGGGGGGTCGTGGGGATCGCTGGAGACCTCATTTCCATTTGGGTTCTGAGGCAACAGGTCTGGGGTAGGAGTTGAGACCTGCATTTCTCCCAAAACCACGGATGCCAACGCCACGGGTTCGCAAACCTCACTCGCAACAGCAAAGGCCTGGCGACCGACTGAAGGGCGCACTTGTCACCGAGACCTCTCTAGACAGAACTCTAAGCTTAACTCAGCTGTTGCGGGATCTCGAGCAAGTCCTCGCCCAGCGACGCCTCCCCTGGCCCCTTGAGAGCTGCAGTCTGTGC
>NW_011891176.1:4390-4896 GCF_000151845.1 Pteropus vampyrus
AAAACCATGTGATCGTTTAGGATAAAGCACATGGCAAACGTGCTCTAAGACGCCCTCGCCTGTGCCCTGCGTAGGGAGTGTGACGCAATCGAAAGCAGACTGATCGGAAAACTCCTTTTAACGAAAGGGGGCTCATTAAAATGAAGACAAACGGCGAACGCTGCCACCAAACTTACTGGGAGAAAAATCTCAAACGGCATTTTGACAGCTATATTAAAAGCACAAAATATTTTGAAAGGGACGCGCATGAACAAATTCGCGCCCAGCTGATTTCTGTAGCCACAGAATGGGGAAAAAAAAAAAAGTTCGGATTCATCCGTGCAAAAGCCAGAGCTCCGTGGAGACCACGTCTGCGGGGCTGGCCCTGAAGGAGGAAAGGAAACGGACAGGGAGCCCCGCGTCGCGCGGGCTGCGTCCCGAAGGATGCATCTGCAGCTCACGCTTTAAGAAAAGCAAATCCTAAACCTAACCACGGAAGTGCAAAAGCCACCCGAGCGGGACACGCG
>NW_011891176.1:5123-5653 GCF_000151845.1 Pteropus vampyrus
GCGGGGGCAGAAAGCGCCCCAGTGCGAGAGCCCTTGGGCTGAAGATCAACAAATTTCAGCAGCTACAGTGAAAACATTCTGAGACTTATTTCAAAAGTTTGCGAAAAAAAAATTTGTCAGTACTTCTGAAGTCAAAATTCAGTTATTTTTAACATAAACCTTGAAACTCTGGTGAACTTTTGTCCCACTCAAGCAAATATTCTGGTTAGTTTGTCGGCTTTTTTTTTTTAAGTACCAAAAAAATGCAACACAAAACCTAAAATTGAACTACTAAAACAGTATTCCCCACTTAAATACACCAATCGTTCCAACATAATTCTAAAAGGGTTTGAAAAATTGAGAGCAATAAATTAGGTAAAAGAGAAATAAAAACAATTCTAAATATGCTGCTTATAAGCGACATTTTACAGCCAATAATTGTAAAACAAAATGTCTCTGGCGGCAAACCACTTTGTTTCTGAGTAGAGGCGAACTCCTCTCCTGAAATTCTAGAATGAAAACCCAAGCACCGCCCCTCCTCCCACCTCCCC
>NW_011891177.1:0-599 GCF_000151845.1 Pteropus vampyrus
TGGCTCACAGACCTCCCAGGCTGCAGACAGTAGGACCGAGCCAGGCGTGAGTGACGTCGGTCGTCCTAGCGGCTGATTCATAGCTGCGGTGGCCTGCACTGTGTCTCTCCTTTCCCGGTTAAGGATGGAGAGATGGAATTCAAGACGTGCGCTAGACACGGCTCCTTCTACACCGTGGGTGGTGGACACGGCTCCCTCTTCCCCAGTATCATGTCTTCCCTATGTCGCATGTGACCACGAGGGCTCGCTCTGATGTCACCTTGGCCAGCACACTCCTTCCTTCCTCTTCACCGTGTGGTTGGGGAGGCCGAAGGCCACTTCCGAATCTCGAAGTCGACCTTAGGTGCCTTCCACCATGCATAGTTCTCGCGAGGCTAGCCGCCAAGGCCAGCCCTGGGACGGTGACTTCACGCAACTCAGGACACGCAGAGAAAGGAAACGGTGACATGCACCCCGCAGCCAGGAGCTAGAAGAGACGCTCTTTCTGCCCACGGCTGGCACGCAACGTGGCACTGAGAGACATGTGACTATTCAGCAGCCGATGCAGGGAAGCACGTGGTTTCGCTTCATTTTGGGAAGTGCTGAGTTTGAGGGACCTT
>NW_011891177.1:2499-4556 GCF_000151845.1 Pteropus vampyrus
TAGCGGCTCACGCTTTTTAGCTGTTCAAACGCTAAAGATAGTTCGGAAAACAACTTTTAAATGTACGAGTGTCATTTCAAGGAAAGAGAAGAGGATGATATAAAATGGGACGATGTGTCTAACCCTGAAGTCTCCTGCAGGATGGACGGATGGATGGATGGACGGCCTCGAGAAACCGAAGCACGATCCTATCCCATGGGTGGCGATTCCCTGGGTGGGGACCTTAATTTGCGATGGGTTTAAACATGAGACGATTTCACCGTTGCACTCGACAAGGACATATCGAGTCAAATAGCCTAATTCATGCCAGGCAAATGAAACAGATAAAACAAAGAGAAAAGATTGAATCTGCTGCCTTCCCAAGATCTTTGCAGGCTTAGCATTTACATATAATCCCATATATATATATCTTTCATACATATACACACACGTTTAAATATCTTTCAAGACAAACTACCTCTGTGATGAACAAACTGAGCTTGTCTTGATTTTGACAAGCTTGATTCTGATTTCTGGAACTAATTTGATAGATCCCATACAAATCACGAATTTGAGTGTCCGACATATAGAAAGAAGGCCTACGAAAACACTAGCTCCATTGTCTTTTCTTAGACTATACCGAGGCAGGAATCTCTCCGGTATACAGTTTTGCGGATGGAAAGAAATTTTAAAACGAGTCGTTCAACTCGGTCATAAAAAAAATAAAGACAGAAGAGAAAAAAGGCTTTTTGAGCAGATGTGTTTGTTTTGATCAGATACTTTTAAGGGTACATTAATACGGAAGCAGCAAAAGTAAAATGACCGGCGAATGAATGATTCTGAGCAAACGGGTAATTCACCCGTTTGAGGCGGGTCCCCTGCCCCACCACCCTCTGTCAAGCCGACGAGAAGTCGGTCCTCTGCCTGAAATGAAACATGGAAAACGTGTGTGGGCACAGCGCCCACGCACGTGCCCAGACACAGGCTGTCGGCCTCTGCCTGGGGTGCCCCCTAAGTCTGAGCGTGCGCCCCTTCTTCCCACCCTTTAACTACCGGCGTATCCTCTGCTGTCTTCAGGCATGTCTTCAAATGATTTTGAATCCCGCGAGCGCCAGGCTCAAGGAAGGGAGTCAGCAGTCCTGGGGTCACCGCGCTGTGCCCTGCCCGGCACATAGCCCGTGCTGCCCCGGCTTCCGATCGTGATGACCTCGTAGCTTCCACTGGGTGGACTCCACGTGCTCATCCACTCGGAGGCCGAGATGAGCCGAGGCAGCCCAGCCAGCGTGCTCTGTGGTCACGGCCTGGTCCCCGTGGTGGCGGCAGCCAGACAGGCCCCCGCACGGACCAGCTGTCGATACGGGAACTGGAGGGAGCTCAGGAGCAGTGCTTTCCGGGCCCCTGGACAAGTTCCCAGTTCAAGGGCTGTGTGTGCTGGGAGAGGCGGTGAGTGAGGAGGGCGGGAGCGGCCTGTGCCCACGGCGAAGAGCTCGGATAACTGAATGCTTGCTTTCCAACGACCCAGTGTGCACGACGAGGGCTACACAGGGCCACTGCGGCCTGGACGGGGATCCCAGTGTCAGGCGGAGCCCAGGAAAGTTGGGCGCAGCGCAGGAGGATGAGCTGAACGCAGCTGCTTTCTGGGGGCTGTGCACCCCAGAGAAACGCAGCTGTGGGGGCGGGGGCGGGGGTGGGGGGACAACGAGGCACAGCGACCAGGCACAGGGAGAAGGCCTGGACTCCGGCCAGGGGCGGGCCGGGGGCACGCTCAGGACCTCGAATCAGAGCCCTACAGGGGTCAGGGAGCCAGGCGGGAGGATGTGGCACCGGTGGAAAGACACCCGAGAAGTCAAACGGGGGCGGGAGGGGCGGGGAGGGCGGAGCGCGGCTCGGGGAGACTTCTCCGCAGCAGCTGCTCAGGGCTGGGCACTGCGGCCACATCGTGCGCACAGGCCAGTGGCCGCGATGCTTCTGTGGTCGCGTGTGTCCCTCGAAATGCAGAAGGCGAGAATCCCCACGAAGCTGCAGGTTAGCAGAACAGCTGCCAAGCCTGTTCCCAGGAAGCCGCCCAGAAACACAGG
>NW_011891177.1:4606-5963 GCF_000151845.1 Pteropus vampyrus
CAGGACCTCGAATCAGAGCCCTACGGGGGTCGGGGAGCCAGGCGGGAGGATGTGGCACTGGTGGAAAGACACCCGAGAAGTCAAACGGGGGCGGGAGGGGCGGGGAGGGCGGAGCGCGGCTCGGGGAGACTTCTCCGCAGCAGCTGCTCAGGGCTGGGCACTGCGGCCACATCGTGCGCACAGGCCAGTGGCCGCGATGCTTCTGTGGTCGCGTGTGTCCCTCGAAATGCAGAAGGCGAGAATCCCCACGAAGCTGCAGGTTAGCAGAACAGCTGCCAAGCCTGTTCCCAGGAAGCCGCCCAGAAACACAGGGAGAACGTGCTCAGGGACGGAGGGGGACGGGGAACAGGGATGGAGGGGGGCGGGGAGCGGGGATGCAGGGGGGCGGGGAGCAGAGAGCAGGGGCGCCGGAAGCAGTCCGGCGACCAGGGACACTGTTTGCCAGGCCACCCGTGCCATGGGCTAGCGGAGCCCGGGGGCGGGGGGCTGGGCAGAGACGGGAGGCAGCGGTGTTCCGGGCCCTGGGAAGAGCGTGTGTCGGGGTCCGGAGGGGGTTGGGGCAGGGGCAGGGAGATGCCCTGGGTGGCTTTCCCCGGTGAGAGAGAAAGCAAGCAGCAGGCAGCGAGGCTGGCGGACACGGGGACGGCGGGCGACGGGGTGAGAACTGCGCCCCGAGGAGTGTGAGTCAGGCAGGCGGAGGTGGCGGTGTTTGCGAGACAGAGCTCAGGACGGTGGACTCCGTTCCACGCGGTGCGCTGGCTCCGCGCGTCCCCAGTCCAGCCAGCTTCGCGGAGCTCTGTGCCCACGCGACGTGCTGTGCTCTGTCCGGACGACCTCGCGGCAAACGTTTAAGACGAAAGAAAACGGACACGAGGCCCTGGCCGCCTCCGATCCCCGTGGGGGACGCGGAGGGGTGGACGCTCCGGCTGCGGGATGCAGACTGGAACGGCCCGGGGCCAGGAAGACGCGCGTCTGTGTCTGCGCCAGGATGAGAATGAACAGCGGCTCAGGGGACTGCAGGGCAGGGTGACGACGGGCAGGGTGGCGGGGGCCGGGTGGAGCGGCGTGGACATGGGGGCGGCTATGGACGTTGGCGGGGATGGGGACTGCCATGCACGATGCCGCAGGCTCTGGGGACGGAGAGAGGACCGTCCTTCCAGGATGATGGGACTCATGCTGCCATGTCCCCCGCCCGCATGCCCGAGGCACAGACAGGGAGACCCTGTGCCCAGGCCGGAGAAGCCCGCTTGCTGTGGACCCGGCACTTTGAGCAAAAAAAATAACCGTCAGTCCAAAGCAGCCGTGACGTCAAAATGCAGGGCATTAGCAGGACCGAGAAAACGCGTGTTGATGTGAC
>NW_011891177.1:9658-10056 GCF_000151845.1 Pteropus vampyrus
CTGTTTGAGAGAGAATCTTCCAGATGCTTAAGCACTCATCCAAATCCTACCTCCTTCTCTAACGGCCAGCTTAGTCTTGGAGAAGCTTCCCTGACCACTCTGGCTCAGAATGCCCTCCTCCCTGATCTCCAGGAGGTTAATCCCCCGCCCCTCCCCCATACACACACACCTGGTCAGGTGGTCAGCTTAGAAATGGCGGCCGTCTCTCTGCAACGTGCACACACTGAACGGGCAGGTGTGTGTCTCCAAGCACCTGGTCCATCGCTGGATGTAAGCACGATGCCTCTGACATCTCACCTGCTTGAACAAAGCAGTCAGAGCCAACCCTGGACAACGAGGGTGGCCTTAGGGCTGCCGACCGACCCCTGCTTAGTTGAAAATCTGCCTATACATTTTAG
>NW_011891178.1:0-790 GCF_000151845.1 Pteropus vampyrus
GCTTTTCCACGGTGCAGCGAGGCTGTGTCAGCCGGCTCAGGCAGGCAGGGAGCCTCAGGAGAACGGAGACGTGATCATTTTTGATGTAATTGCCCTGCGTTCTTTCTGAAGCCCTGGGAGGGAGGGGCAGGCGTCTCCCTGCACCCCACACCCCCATGACTGCCACAGACCATTTTCCGTCTGTGTTCACTGCTTTCCTGCTACTAAATGGGCTTAAAACCACGGGTCTGGGTGTCCCCTCTGTGAGAGCGCGGTCGTCTGCCTCCCCCTCCCCCCACGTGGCTCTGGTAAAACCTGGTCGCTGCTGCTCGACGCCGGAGACCACGGTGACCAGCTGCGGAGCGACAGGGCGGCTAGCTGTCGTACCAGTCGAGGAAGAGCAGCGAGAAGGAGCACATCACCAGGAAGAAGAGCACCCACACTCGGAAGCCCGCGTTGTTTTTGATGGCCTGGGGGATGGGGGCACAGGCATTTGCAGCCCACAGTGTGGCGGGCGAGGCCCTCAGAGCCCCCGCTGATCGCGCACACGCTCCCTGCCGTGGCGGGAACTGCGTGCGTGCTCCGTCCTACCTGCACCCTAACAGGCGGCTTAATTATTAAGCAAAACCAGAGTCAGTTTAAACCCCGTGAGCAGACAGGTGGCACTTCCCTCCCTGGTGACCGTTCCTTGGCGGTCCCGCACAATGTCCCGGGAAACTGACACCCCAGCACGGCTCCCCTTTGTGCCTGGGTTAAAGCTGTCTGCCCTGGCTGGTGTCCCCAGCAACGCAATGGTGGAGGTGGCCCCAGA
>NW_011891178.1:3505-3887 GCF_000151845.1 Pteropus vampyrus
CTGGGTCCCCGGGGGCAGGCGCAGTGCTGCCTCCTGACCGAGGCCCCGTGGCCGTGCACAGCCGGGCTGGGAGCGGGAGCAGGAGTGGAAGCGGCGCTCGTGAGCGTGACTGTGACTGCTCCGCAGCCCGGGCTCCACGGTGCCGCTCACGCCGCGCCGGGTCACGGCCGCACCTCGGAGTAACGTTCCCTGCGCTCACCCCCCGGGTCACCCGACGCCGCTGGCCTTGGACTAGCTGAGCTGCCTCTGAAAGGGGTCGTGTGCCCTGCGGGAGGTTCCTGCTGGGCCGGTCGGCGGCTGATGGGAGGCCCGGCAGCTTCCGAGGGAAGGCACAGCTCCCAAGCGTTGAGGGGCAGCCCTCACGACCCTGAACGTGCGCCTC
>NW_011891178.1:3937-4316 GCF_000151845.1 Pteropus vampyrus
ACTGACACCCCAGCACGGCTCCCCTTTGTGCCTGGGTTAAAGCTGTCTGCCCTGGCTGGTGTCCCCAGCAACGCAATGGTGGAGGTGGCCCCAGATGGTCCCACATCAGCCCAAACCAGAGGACCATGATCAGAAGACAAGGTCCATTCAACAGTCAGCTGTGGTGGCCCCAGACGCAGTGCCCGGGGCTTCTCCAGCGGCACCCTAAGTCCAGGGAAGGGTCAGACCCTTGCGGAGAAGAGCCCCTGACCCCAGATGGCTCCTCTGGAGGGCGGTGAGCCACCGCCTCTCAGTAACGGCGGGGCCCTGGGCCTGGCGGGGTGGGCCGTGGCCGTCCAGCAAGGTCAGCCCTGGGGGCGCGTCCCCAGCGAGACCGACG
>NW_011891178.1:5489-7235 GCF_000151845.1 Pteropus vampyrus
AGTCTCCTAGCGTGAAGGCCTGTGCCTGGCCCAGTAACCCGTGACACATGGAGAGGAGTCAAAAGAAATGGTCAGAGGATGTGACAACCCAACTCGGTTCCCACCCAGTAGGTTAAGGGTGAGAGTACATTTGCCACTCAAACCCATTCCCTGTTCAAAGAAAACACTTCTCTGGTCTTTTTGGGAAATATCCGTGCTCAGTGTTTCCGTGTGTCGGGGAGCGTGGGTGAGCCGGGGGCGGGCTGGGTGGTGGTGTCTAGAAAGGAGGCTGAATGTGACCGCTGTCCCAGCACGAGCAATGACAGCAGGGACAGGAAGCGAGGGGGGTGGGCTGTGTCGCGGCCAAGTCCCCTCCCACAAGAACGGCAAGGAGCAGAGGGTGGGACAGTGTGACGGCCTCCGAGGAAGGAGCAGGGCGGCTGGCAGAGGGAGCCCAGGTCGTCACCAGGGACGCGCCATGTGACGCCCGGGCTCGCTTCATTCGGGATGTGCCCACAGGGCACTGGGTTGCAGGCCCTCCTGTCAGGGGCTCCAAACAGCCCCAGGAGGCGGCTCCCGAGTGTGTCACCAGCACCGGCGCCCGTACGTGCGTGTGACCACGGCCATCTGTTTGGTGACGGAGCAGACACACCCCAGTGGAGCTACTTGCAGAAGGTGGCGTCCCTTTGTCAGCTGCCCTTCCCGAGGCCACGGCATCTCACGGGAGGGACGTGTAGACGGCCCCCAACACAGCGTGTTGATTGCGCTGGGCGCAGTCTGCCATCACTGTTGATCTCTGGACACTGTGGCTCCTAGGGCCCCAGCAGCAGGCGGGGGCCACCTCCCACAGGCCCACAGTGGAGGGGAGTCGGTGAATTTGCGTGGCTCCCCCACCCCCAAATGGCTCAGGGCGCAGCGTTTGGCCCAGGGGCCATAGGTGGATGCAACGTAGAAGAAGAAAGGTCCCAGGTCCTGGGAAGCTGTCCACCAGGTCACCGGCTCATGGTGCACGTACCTCACCTCGTCACACAGGCTGTTCATCTCGCCGATGAGGCGCTGGTTCTCCTGTTCGAACTGCAGGGAAACACGCACACTAAGTTGACATCGCACAGCTCCAGACCCCGAGGGACGCCTGCACGGAAGCCTCGGTCTGCCCCCGAGCGCCTCCACGAGGTCACTGTGGCAGGCACTGCCAGAGACTCTGGGTGTCAGGGCAAAGACGCCCCACTGTGGGAAGGAAACAGGCTCCACGAGTCACTGCCCCTAGCGCGGTGTCTCATCCAGTCACCGGAGCCCGAGTGCCCGTCCCCACTGACAGTGCGGTTCCCACGCCGAGGGGCGTGGCCAGCCTTGGGGGTCCTGGCCGCACGGCTCCGTGGAGTGGCCCCGCTAATTATGCATCAAGGTAGCTGTTTAGGAGACTAGGATTTCACTTTTGAGTTTGAAAGTATCAGCTGTCAACACTTACTCCAGAATCCAGTTTTAAGGAAAAATACAATTACTTCAGCAGGTAGGTGCTAATTTACTTTGGCTATTACCCTCAGGTACTACTCAGGTGTTTTGTGTTTTGGGGCGGGGTGGGGGGGCACTGTTTTTGAATTTTTCTAATGACAAAATATGGCCCTGCCCTTTTAAATCCACAGTCCTTTTATGCTTCTAAAAGGCTTCTAAACAGTCTATGGCCACGCCACCCTGAACAAGTCCAATCCTGTCTGATCTCAGAAGCTAAGCAGGGTCAGGCCTGGTTAGTACTTGGATGGGAGACCA
>NW_011891179.1:0-813 GCF_000151845.1 Pteropus vampyrus
GAACTCCAAAGCAGGGAGCAGTGCTAGATCTGAAGTTAGTCTTGTGGACCACTCTGCACCCACAAGCGGGGTCAAAGCTGACTCTACATGGTTCATGTCAGAACTGGAACGCACTGCAACATTGCGTGGGGTCGGGGACTAATCCATCATAGAAGTGGGCATGCTGGCACGGGCCTCTTATATAAGTCAAAAGGCAACTAGACGGGCCTATGAGAACAGCACTAATGAAGGGACCACAGCATCACTGAGATGCAAGTGGATGGCAACCCTCGGAGATCAGTGCTGGAAACAGGTAGTGCTGTTCCAGAGCGAGGCTCCAGAGTAGCAACAGGAAACAGGATCTGGCAATGGCAAGAGGTCAGCATGTAGTCCTCAGAAGATAGGTGGGCATCGTCACAGAATAAGCAGCACTGTTGAGGGAAGTCTGGTCTGCAGAGACCGGGGAGGGAGATGGCTCCTTGAAGATGGCATCCTCAGGAACGCAACATGAAAGGCCAGCAAGGGTGTCACGTGATAGACAAAATCAAGACATGAAGTTAGAGGAGCAGAAGGCAGGGGTCAGCTGCCCCAATACAAAGTGATGATCCTTTGCCAAGATAACGCCTGAGAAACCCTCCCACCCAGACTCTTAAATGATAAAGATGTCCGATGCCCGAGGAGTAGTGTGCCTACAACACCGAGATAGGTGTAGCATTGTGCTTCCTTGGTGCTTCTTCGAAGGGGACGCATAGACATCATCTGGGTAACTGGATACCTGGAACCGAGGAGTATGCAGGTATTTCCAGAGCTCTTGGATATCGAGCCCAGGTTCAC
>NW_011891179.1:3933-4427 GCF_000151845.1 Pteropus vampyrus
GAGAACTATTCCGTTTCTGCTAAACCGCTGTACGTTCCTCATGCCCTGTAAGAGGGAGATTTGCCTCACCGCCTGCCCTGTTTGTACTTAGCTGAGGTGGCGCCCACATTGGTGGGGTGCGTTATGCTCCACACCCTCATTGGCCAGACTTCTTTTGGGGGAGGGGCCTATCTGAGACTTCCGTAAAAATACGCCGGCGCTCTCAGCATGTAGTCATTTGTTCGCCTGAAACCTCTGGACCCTGACGCTAAATTCTTTCGGTGGTTTCGATGGATTCACTTCTTTCATATCTCGTAGAGATGGCCAAGGAGAAAGTAGTGCTTCTTGTGGCCATGATGCTCTCAATGGTGCTATGGAAATTTGTGAGAGGTAAATTAATGACTTACGGAATGCGGCTAGCCTTGCCATTCTTGGACAAAGTGTGTCCAGATTTCATTGAAAAGGGGCTGACTTTCCTACTCCCCAAGATAGCGTCAGCTGCATGCAACCTCTCT
>NW_011891179.1:6575-7095 GCF_000151845.1 Pteropus vampyrus
TCCCCAGGGTCTTCATGTCATTCTTCAGTCTCTGCTCACTCTCTGGATTTCTGACACCATCGGGGTTGCAGTCACCCTCTTTACCTTACACCCTGTGCCCTTTCCCCTCTTGGCCTGTCATTCATCAGGCCTCCCTTCCTAACGTGCGAGCTCTAGTGCCCCTAGGGACACATTTCTGTGTGTCCCTCAGTCTAATGCCCTTAACACACACTTCATACCCATGGGTGGACACACAAATACACAAACACACACCCAGTCACATACACAATCACACACATGCACACATACACAACCATACACACAATCGCACACACAGAAACACACATGCAATATATTAGACGGTGAAATAGCCTATGTTCTAGAGGTTATATGTCTTGATAAATTGGCCATCCAAAAATGTTTATTTTTTGATTCTTAATTTTCATTAGAAATTGAGATTCTTAATAGTTAAATTGCAGCGTATGTCATTAAAACGAATGGGAATGATAAGGAAAACAACTTTGAAAGCATGCAAGTATGA
>NW_011891179.1:8390-8820 GCF_000151845.1 Pteropus vampyrus
CAGCGTATGTCATTAAAACGAATGGGAATGATAAGGAAAACAACTTTGAAAGCATGCAAGTATGATATGCTTTCAGTTAAAGTTGTAAGGTGATCGTTTTAGTCAATGTCCGCATATTTTTATATATTTTGACAAGTTTCCCAAATTTCAGACGATAGAGTCTTGAAAAGATATTTAAACAGTTAGGCTTAGTGGGTGTGTTGAATTGCTTATGATGCATTGTAAAGACACAATGATAAAGTTCTAGGGTATATCGTATGGGTCAACAACAGCTGTCAATTCCTCAAAGAGTCGGGGCAATGGGAAAACCAAGACTACAGTCGGGTTCTTCCCTGCTCAAGATCTAGCCCTATTTTTCGGTTTCAGGATACCTTCACGCACCACAGCGCATTTAAGCTGGACTCTGTTCAGCTGCCACTTAGTAAGGGTT
>NW_011891180.1:0-682 GCF_000151845.1 Pteropus vampyrus
GCGCCTTTGACGGACTTAATGTTTGGGGACAAAAAATTCTTCGTGTAGAAAGCAGCCTTGGCAGTGCTCTCCCCTGGGGATAGTGGGAGCTGTGGTGAAGCTCAGGTGGTAGGTAGGTGGCACCGAGGTCCCATCAAACGCTGGAAGGATGCAGTGGTGCACTTGAGGCATGGGACAGGGTGGCAGGCGGGCTGAGAGTCTCCTCTCCCCGTTGTGAAGGAGACCACACCCCCTCCCTTTCCTGGAACTCTTCAGTTCTGACTGTCACCTGGAATTGTTCTGACCACCTGTCAAGGCCTTTCAGCATCTTTGGTGGAGGAAGCTAGCTTTCTCGGAGCTTGTCAGTCACCCGTCAGCTGGAACACAGCAGCCTGAGGACATCCAGCGCACAGTCACAGGCGCGTCATTGGGACGTGCCCCGGGAGACCCTTCCCTCCCTCCCTTCCCCTTCCTGCCCGGGCAGAGCCCACCGGTTCACAGGCCCAACTTCAGAGGAAGCAGCGTTCAGCCTGCAGTTCTACAGCGCTGCTCGGTGAGGGAAATCTTGTTCTGATTTAAGGAATAGGGCCACACTGGACAGACGCATTCGCTGTGGACTCTGCTTGCTCTGGACTTGCTCTGGACCGTAAACCCCTTTAGTTATATGTATATATATGTGTGTGTGTGTGTGTGTATATATATA
>NW_011891180.1:3277-5191 GCF_000151845.1 Pteropus vampyrus
GATTTGTTTTTCTTTTTCTGATCAGCGAAAGTGCTCTCACTATAGTATACGTATCAAAGTGCTTGCACACTAAAGAAAGTCTAAAAACGAGGGGAAAACATGTGCTCAACGGACTGATGCCCCGTGGAGGTGGCCGATTCCTTCTCCCTGAGCGCTGACTCTGGGACTCCGTGGTTTATTGATGCCCCTGATCACGTGGGCTCAGAGGGACCCGTGACACTCAGGGGCTGGCTCGTCAGGGCGGAGCACAGTGGGGCCGGCACCTCCCTCCTCCGGACCCGCGGAGCCCCTTTCGGTTGTGCACAGTCGACTTCCTCCAGGTCCTTGGATTGTAGGTCATTGCCAAGATGGCCCCGTCCCCCATCTCCGATTCTGGGGTTATGTCTGATGTTGGCGGTGCCCCTCCTCCTCCTGCCTCCTGTGGTGGGGCCCCGCCGGGGTCGGATGGGGGTGCACTGCCGTCGCCAGGCAGAAAGCTTTGCGGGTGTGTGTCGTGGTGACCGCCGGCGCCCTTGCTGCCCTCTCTGTTTCTGGGCGCCGCGGCCTCGCCGACACTCTCTGCTCCAGTCCGACTCTGTCGTGTGAAACTAGGCTCGAGCTTCAGGTGTTTCGCAGGTGGCTCAGTAGTTCCGCGAGACCACGGTTGTCGGCCGTGGGCGGGCGCGTTACTCGCCCTTTGCAGCTGTTTCATTTCTTTGGAAGAACGATGCCAACGATTCAGACATCATCGGTAGCCCAGCGACGTCAGGGGCTCACGATGGCCGGGCTCCACAGGCCACTGGAGGCGGACGAGGGGAAAGCGTGCCGCTGCAGCGGCCTGGGAGGGCGGGGTTCCTAGGCCGGGAGCCATCACGGCTCCGGGGTCTGAGCCGCAGGTCTAGCCCCTTTCGGGCTGGGGCTCGGTGGGCTGAGGCTGCTGCCCAGGGGCTGGGGGCGGCGGGGCTGTGCGCAGGACGAAGCCTTCCCGTGGAAGCCGTGGGGACCCTCCCCTGCCGCCCTGTTAGACCAACAGGAGCCTGAGGGCACGTTTATCTACTCGAGACCACCTCCGCTGCCACCAAGATCAAGTGTGTAGGATGCTCTCTCCAAGGCGCAGGGGAGGGGCAAATGTCCCATTCCTGGCTGCCCCAGGCTTGGCCTTGTGGCCATGAGGGTCGGCCCACATGGCACATCCAGGGTGGTGGCTGACTACAGGGAGGGCACACCTTATGGGATACAAACTGTGGCCGTGACCCCCACCCTCTGCCCCCAGGCCTGGTAACCCCCGTACTCGGGGCAGGACATACGTCCTCATCCTCCAGGAAGCTGCTCGTGGTGTGTACCCTGATCTTGGGGACTCAAAGCTCCTGGCTGCCTGACTAAACACGTTCCCGAGCCTCCAGGCTGCCGGGGTCATGCTGACCTTTAAAATTAAAAAAAAAAAAAAAAAAAAAAGTCTCAGGTCCAGGCCCACCTGCCTCCCTCCCCGCGTCCCTGGGGCGTCGCTGGCCGCTCCCATTCCCTTCTCTCAGAGTTGCTGACGAGTCTGGAGCCCATGGCCATGTTTCCTTCACCAGCCACAGTGACACAGACTTGGGCCACCACCCCTTTCCCTTCATCCCAAGCCCCCTTGGTAGAAGGCAGTGGTTACAGGAAGCTCGTGCCGTAGACGGGGAAGGAGGGAGCCAGGGCCTCCCGGCAGCTCGGGCTTCCAGTCCCTGGGTCCTGGTCTCTCTGAGCACAGAGCCTCTTCCCCCGCTCTCAGCTGGGCCTGGGGATCGCCGCAGGAGGCTCGCAGCTCACGCTGACCACGGTGTGTTCTTTAGAAAATACTCCAGATTGGAGAGAAAGGACGCATGTCCCCTAGCAGGCAGATGTGGTGCAGCCATTTGTCGTTTTAAATAGCTCTTTCCTTCTCTCCCCCAAACATAGGTA
>NW_011891180.1:7796-9124 GCF_000151845.1 Pteropus vampyrus
TCGAAGGCAGCAGGCCGGCTAACTTTCCAGCGAGCTTGCGTGTAACGGTCCATGACCAGCTGAGAGTAGATTCAGGAAGCCAGGTCAATACGTAATCCCGAACACTCAGCCCATGATGCCACCAGCTCTCTTGACGGGTAGTATTAAAACTCTCGTTTCCATCGTGGCTTGGCTCCTGCTGCCTCAGCTTTCTGGAGGGCCTTGGCTGACAGGGGGACACAGCTCTAACCTGTCGTGTGTCAAGCGTTGTATCTGAGAAATGCCACGGAGGGAGGGCCGGGTGTGGTAGCTGCCTGTCTAATGGGCTTCGGGGCCAATTATTCATTCATATCAGAGTTTTGAGGATCAGCCACTCCCCACATGTAATGACTGCAGGGCTGGGCTCAGTCCTTCCCAGACCTGCCTCTCCTGTCCCTAGCGTATCATTTGGCCTCGAGGTCCGGGAGCCCAGCCTCTGAGTCCTCCATACTCATGCACGAGGAGGCACGGGCAGGCGGACGGAGGTGGGTGGTGACAGGAGAGGTGGCTGCCAGCCTCTTCCATTCCCGCTTGGTGCCACCCTCTTATTTTCTGCACAAGAAGGAAACTAGGAAAAATGGCTCTTTTTTCTTCCTGGCAGTGCTTTTCCTCACAGCTCACCGTCTTGCCATAATGTCAAGTGTGGTTGGTGCTGCTTCCTGTGGGCGTGTTTGATATGACTTTAGATGAGGCTTTGGCTGGGTTAGAAGCCTGCCGTGACCCTTCCGAGACACCAGCTTGACCCCTGTCATTTCTCTGGAAGCTTTTGGTCTCTCAGGATGGTTTTTATTCACTCTCCTCCTCCTCGCTTCGAATAACACCTGTCTTCTACCTTAGCGTGTCGCTACCATCGCTCTGTGCAAGGGCCTATTCTTGTTTCGTTTATTCATCTACTTCGTTCCCACTTCCCATCCCTACAGGCAGCTATTTTGATGAACTTAACATGTACTAACATTTTTGTTCATATGTGTCCTTGCAAAATATGTACTCTTGATTCGTGTGCAAGCAACTTTATCTTATATAAGTGGTATTGGTTGAGACGTTGTAGTCTGTTTTGGGTTTTTCTCACTCAGTGCTATGTTTTTAAGACTCATCCTTGTTGATGTGTGCACATCTACACCAGGGGTCACTGACCCCTGGGCTGCAGTCCGGTACTGGTCCATGGTCCAGGAACTGGGCTGCACAGCAAGAGGTGAGGGGCGAGTGAATGAGCAAAGCTTTTCTATATCTGCAGCCGCTCCCCAGGGCTAGCATCACCGCTTCAGCTCCACCTCGCATCATCAGTCTGGGGAGCGGCTGCAAATAGGATG
>NW_011891181.1:0-843 GCF_000151845.1 Pteropus vampyrus
TTCATTACTATCTTGTTATAACAATTCACTTCTTATTATTTAAGCTATAATGCCCTGCTCTTAATAAGGGTTGCACTTCTCTGCTTCTATTTGCCTGATAGTCACTTTACTCCTAATTATGTATTTTTGTTATTGTTGTTATTTTGTTTTAGGGAGCTGACCCCTTTCAATATTTCCTGTAGCGCAGGCCTCGTTGTGGAGAATTCTCTCAATTTTTGTATATCTGGAAAGGTCTTAATTTCTCCTTCATATCTAAAGGAGAGCTTAGCCGGATACATTATTCTAGGCTGGTAGTTCCTTTCACTTTATAGTTTAAGTATTTGGTTCCATTCTTTTCTGGCTTGTAAGGTCTGTGCTGAGAAGTCTGATGATAATCTAATGGGTTTTCCTTTATACATTACCGTTTTCTTCTCCTTGGCTGCCTTGAGAATTCTATCTTTGTCATTGATTTTTGATAACTTTAATACAATGTGTCTTGATGAAGGCCTTTTTGGGTTGAGAGTATTGGGTGTTCTGTTGACTACTTGAATTCTAAGCTCCAGCTCATTCCTTAGATTTGGGAAATTCTCGTCCACTATTTGTCTGAAAATGCTTTCTAGTCCCTGCTCCTTTTCCTCACCTTCGATAATGCCTGTTATTCTTATGTTTCCTCTCCTGATGGTATCAGCTAGTTCTTGAATTTCTCTTTCATTATTTGGTTTCTCTCTTCTTCCTTCTGATTTATTTCTAGATTTCAGTCTTTGATATCACTGATCCTTTCCTCCATTTGATCGATTCTATTTCCCAGGCTTGCTATTTCATTTTTCACCTCTTTCAGTGTGTTCTTCATCTCCAGAAGTTCTA
>NW_011891181.1:893-1152 GCF_000151845.1 Pteropus vampyrus
GCTTGCTATTTCATTTTTCACCTCTTTCAGTGTGTTCTTCATCTCCAGAAGTTCTATTTGGTTCTTTTTGAGGGTTTCATACTCCTTGCTCTGCTCGTCTAGTTGTTTTTTTTCAATAATTGAAATTGTCGATTTGAGTTGTTTTGGATCTCATTGAGTTTTTTCAGAAGTACCATCATGAATTCTCTGTCATTTAAGTCGCATATTTATATGTCTGTAAGATTATTTTCTGGAGATTTTTCTCTTTCTTTCTGAGATG
>NW_011891181.1:2552-3536 GCF_000151845.1 Pteropus vampyrus
TGTCCAGTGTACTTTGTAATCTCGTTTTGGTTGCTGTCACTGCAGAAAGCCCTGCTTCTCAAAGATAGGATGTTGGAAATGAAAGCAGGCTTTTCAGTGCTTTTGTGGCAATCTCAGGATATTCTGCCTTGACTTTAATCCAAAACGCTTGGAGATTTGAAGTTGTCTCAAACACTTTTAAGGCCACCATCATATGCTATCTCAAGTATTTGATTATCTAGCATGTACAAAGTTGATTCACCTGGCTCATTCACACATGGGTCACGGATCCATTCCTTCCCAGTTTGGAAGTCTTTTGTGGTTGGAAAGTAATGCTCAAACTCTTGAAGGCTAGGATAGTTGATCTTGCACCAGCCAGTTGAAAGAAGGCTTGGCTCAGTCGCTTTCAAAATCTCTGCTTATGTTTGAAACTTCAAAAATCCCCATGTTCACTCATCACCCTCATAATTCTAGTTTGGTTTTGAATGCAGCCACTTTACCTGCTGACTTGAACACAGTTGTTGTTCTTTCCTGAAATGACAGATTGAATTGGTTAAGGAGGTCGAATACATCACACAAGTAGATTAAGTTTTGCAACCTATTGTGTGTCACTGAAATGTGCTGCTAGTGGTGACTGTTTTTCTAAAAGAAATTTTTGGAGCGACTTTCATAACTCAAAAACTCTGGCCAGTGATCTACTTTTAGAAAGCCATCTCACTTCTGTGTATAAGAGAAGATGTGTGTGCTCTGTGTCCATCTTCTCACAGAGCTGCATGAACAGATGTGAGTTAAGGGCCTGTACTTTAACGTGGTTGATAATTTAATCACATCCTGCAAACCATTAAATTCAGGTGACATATTTTGGCTAGCCAGCATTTTTCTATAGATGACACAGTGCATACACTCACATTCAGAAGCGACCTCTTTGACCCGAGTAGTGAAACCAGAAAGCTGTCCAGTCATGGCATCCACCTCATTCATGCATATACTGACACAAAAAGACCA
>NW_011891181.1:4081-4940 GCF_000151845.1 Pteropus vampyrus
TTGGTTTTGAATGCAGCCACTTTACCTGCTGACTTGAACACAGTTGTTGTTCTTTCCTGAAATGACAGATTGAATTGGTTAAGGAGGTCGAATACGTCACACAAGTAGATTAAGTTTTGCAACCTATTGTGTGTCACTGAAATGTGCTGCTAGTGGTGACTGTTTTTCTAAAAGAAATTTTTGGAGCGGCTTTCATAACTCAAAAACTCTGGCCAGTGATCTACTTTTAGAAAGCCATCTCACTTCTGTGTATAAGAGAAGATGTGTGTGCTTTGTGTCCATCTTCTCACAGAGCTGCATGAACAGATGTGAGTTAAGGGCCTGTACTTTAACGTGGTTGATAATTTAATCACATCCTGCAGACCATTAAATTCAGGTGACATTTTTTGGCTAGCCAGCATTTTTCTATAGATGACACAGTGCATACACTCACATTCAGAAGTGACCTCTTTGACCCAAGTAGTGAAACCAGAAAGCTGTCCAGTCATGGCATCCACCCCATTCGTGCATATACTGACACAAAAAGACCAATTCAGTTTTCCTGATATGTAATCATTCAAAGACTTGATAGTTCTGCAGCTGTGGTGTTTGTTGGCAACAAAAGTGCATATAACATATCCTCATTCACATCCTTCTGAAAAATATATCCCGCATAAACAAGCATTATTGCCTTATTGTTAACATTGGTGGACTCGTCAACCTGGATTGCATACCATGGTGAGTCATTAATCTTCTCTAACAATTGTGCCTCAATATCCTCTACTATTTCATCAGTTCATCTAGTTATGATGCTAGCCGAAAGAGGAACACGTGCCACCTTTTGAACTGCAACCTCTCCTAAAAGTTCATGACAAATGTC
>NW_011891182.1:0-860 GCF_000151845.1 Pteropus vampyrus
GGACCACATCTCAAGTGTGGGGCGGTGCCGTGTGGCCCAGTCCCCTGGCCGACACCTACGTACCCTGTATTCCACTAACGCCTGGAACACTTCATCCTGGCACATCTGGGGTGGCCTCTTCATTCTCCTGTGCTGACTCAGAATTGGGGTGCATCTCACACTGGACGCCCCCACTCCCAACCTCGGTCCTGGCGTCTCTGCTCCCCATCGCATCTCCTCGCTTCCACCCCAGGGCAGTGAGCGCGTCCGTCAAACAAAACCATTTGCCAACCACACACAGCCACCTTGCGAATCAAACAGCAGCAAAAAGACAAAGTCATGGGTCGAAGGCAAATTAAATTAAGAAATGAATAAAAGCCAGTATTTTCCTCCTTTGTGGCTAAACCGAATTATTTCTCATCAACCAACCAGACACAAGTTAATGTAAGTCACAAAACCTGAGCTTTAAAACACCCATAACAAATTAAGAGTGAACACACTGAAAAAGAGAAACCCAATATTCACCTCACCAGGCAGGCAGCCTTCAGGAAAACAAGCATCGTGGTCAAATGAAAAACGAGCAATACGGAGATTATCCAATTCCTTGTCTTTTGAGTCCTCTGTCTTCTAGGAAGCAGGAGAACACAGCTGACTAATAAAGGTAATTGGCTACTTGTCTTTTAAATGTCAGACTGTGGGTGTGAAGAATTTCAAGATTTGGCCTTATGCTCTGGGTTATTAATAGCTCTCACTTCAATTCATCGCCTGATTCCCCACGTGCACTCATGAAATCTTTCCATTTATTTACTTGCAGGAACTTTGAACAAATCATACTTCAAAGACTTATTAAAGTTGGGAATTAATACGATGTTTAAAAGCTA
>NW_011891182.1:3390-4735 GCF_000151845.1 Pteropus vampyrus
CTAAGGTTTTTCTAACATTCGTCATAATACCATTTCTCTTTTTATCAATCTTTTTAGAGGCGCCGGTCTACAAAGGTTTTCGAGGGCTCTTAATCAGAAGGAGAGGGGAGCTGCGGGGAAGACAGCGAACGGATCCCATCCACGTGCAGAAGAGAAGCAGGGAGAAAACCCGTACACGCCACAAAGACACAGCAGCCGTCAGACCAGCAGGTGCGCGCGCCGATGACTCCGCTCCGTCCAAGGTTTCCCTAAATCCTCCAAGGAACACGACGCACTACTGCAATCACGAAAGCCACTGCAGCTCACGCTGACCAAACACACAGTGTTAGTTCAGTCCAACGCCAAAGCAAGTCGAACTTGCCACGATCTTCTCCCACACGGACGCAGCTCGAGGACGCCGAGCCCGGGACTGACACTCCCATCAGCATTGGCCGCTCGCAGGCTGGTGCCACGTGGTGGGCGGTGGGTCACAAGCGCTTGGGAGCCAGCCAGCCACAGCCTCACCCTTGCTTTCCAGCTGGGCCACATCACAGTGAGTGGCTGGAGACAGTGACCTCTGAATGAGCGCTGGTTAGCTTTTGGTTTGGTTTGAGTTCTGAATTACCCTCATCACGAAGACACTGAATTATATTGGGGATGAACAGAATGGGAGGAATGAAGGCGATCAAGGGGAGTGGATAAGGAAGAAATTAAAAGAGCAAAGCGAAAAACAGAAACAGAGAGAGAGAAAGAGAGAAAGACAGACAGAGAGAGAGACAAAGATAGAGACGGAAAGAGAGAGACAGAGACAGAGAAAGAGACAGAGAGAGACAGAGAGAGAGAGAGAGAGACAGAGAGACAGAGAGACAGAGAGAGAGAGACAGAGAGACAGAAAGACAGAGAGACAGACAGAGAGAGAGAGAGAGAGACAGAGAGACAGAAAGACAGAGAGACAGAGAGACAGAGAGACAGAGAGAGACAGAATTAAAATGGAGAAAAAGAAAAGTAGGGCTAACCGGCCCCCGCTACGGACTTTTCCTGAAGTCTCTCTTCTCGTGCACCAAAACACATGACTAACTCGCAGGACAAACGTGCCGTCCTGCACTCTCGACTCCTGTCTCTGCTGCATAACTGCATCCTGTGGTTGGCACCCGGGGTCAGCTCCAACGTCAAAGCATCTCCAGGATCCTCCTCCACGGCCACCGCCGGGTCCACACCGCCCCCATGTCCTGTCTCTTTATGGGTCTCCACTTCTGTCCTCATCTCTCCCCGGGGGAGGGCCGGAATTCATCTAAAACGCACATCGGAGCAAGAGTCCTCCGCTCCGAGACCTTCCACTTCTCTCGGTCAGACTCGAAGTCTTGCT
>NW_011891182.1:6307-7439 GCF_000151845.1 Pteropus vampyrus
GTGAATACACTAGATGCCACGAAATGCCATTCACTTCTAAGTGGTTCATTGGACGTTAAGTGAATTTCATCAGTTTTTTATTTTTTTATTTAAGGGAACAAAGAAAAAGGTAGCGAAAGAAACGCCGAGGAAGTGGGTGGTCACGCTGGAGCCCAAATGCAAGGCGCCTGTTGGGAGGAGGGACGTGTCCTTGGGCCGGTCAGTGACCCACGGGCCACACTGACCTGCTCTCCCTGGTTCACTGTGCTCCTCGGCCTTCAGCCGTGTGGGAACCGAAGACTCTGGAGCGTAGAGACTCTAAAGAAACAGGAGGAAGCATACGGGCCCTTCGACGTGGGAGGTAAGGGGCCCTCTTCTGCCAACAGTGTTCCTGCCCCCGTGGCCACGTGGGTGCTCTGGACCCACGGCTTTGCCTTTCTGAGTTGCTGTCCCCTGTGGGAAGAGGCTGTCAGTTGACCCCTGAAAGTCTCTGTCTAAGCTCGTAGGGGATCCTGGCTGGTGCCTCGGAGGAAACAGTACCGTAACTTGTCTCGATGGTCTCCCCTCAAACAGATGGGCTCTGGAAAATCGCAACAAACTCCAACACCGGCTCCTTTGTGATCTCATTACTGCAGGTCCTGGCTGAGGACATTGCTTCCTCAGATTCAAGAAGTATTGGCCTCTTAATCTGTGAAAGCTGCTTAGGAGTGAGAGAGGTCAAGGACAGACGACATTCAATCATGTTTGCTAGTCAGCGGAGAAATAAAAAAGTTCCTTTCTGTTCTAGGAAGAAACTTTTCAGCACTGCTTTTGCGTAGGCTGAGAGTGACGGCCCTTTGGGTCCTGCCAAGAGTCTAAGCGAAGGTCTGAACTCAGTTTCCTCCAACACCTGTGAGCACTTACCCCCTACGACGGGCCAGACGCTGGGCTTCCTGGCAGGCCTTAAAAGGACATGATGCTTTTTCTTACTTGAAATAATTATTTTTTTGCTATAAGCATCATTGGCTCCAACCACTTGTCCCAAACTACTTGAGTAGACAGAGAGCTCTTAGAGCACCGAGTACCGATCGCGATGACAATGTTTTCATTTAGCGGGACCTCTGGGACCTTTGTTTTCTTTTTTCTTTTTTAATATAAATGAGCAATTATCAAT
>NW_011891183.1:0-569 GCF_000151845.1 Pteropus vampyrus
AAGGAATTGTTTCAGTAACTGTATTCATTAAAGAAGATCATTTATAGGTCCCCATCTCTTTGCGAAGGTAACGATAAACAGAATGACCAAGAGATCCCTGTTCTGACCAATTCCTAGAAGCAGAGTGATCCTTATTTGTTATCTTTAGCTGGAAGTACCGCTTCATAGACAGTTTAAGGCCTTCCAGTCTCTTCTTCTCATCATAGCATGAAACCTAAATGATATTATTTTGCTATTAATAAGTATTGTTAAAATAATTATTACTTAATTACTAATTAACTGGTTATTGCTTTTAGATTACTTTCCCTACAAAAATAAAGACAGAAGACAACAGGAACTGCATTTCTCATGTTGACAGTAGAGAACTAGCAGAGGAATTTTTACTTTAAATATAACAACACAGCAAAATGAACAAAAATAAAACTACATCCGTAGATATATACCAACTGGCCCAATGGAAACATCAGTGACAACTCCTAGATATGAGGTATGGACGATTCCCTAAATTTCATATTATGGTTTTTTTCAACATTTTTAAGTCTGAATTTATATAGCCACTAAAGATTTCT
>NW_011891183.1:1040-5783 GCF_000151845.1 Pteropus vampyrus
AATTACCTAGATTTAGGGTGAGGATGTGTCTGTTGTCAATAAGGAAAGAATTAACATTTCCGTATTACAGTCTTGGGAAATTTCTATGAGAAAGCAATGGAGATTATCGTCTAATAGCACAGATTTAAAAAGCTGCTAGTGGAATACTGAATTTAATGTAAAAATAGATTACTGAGAAAGGGATCTGAATGTGTGTAAAATCAAAAGACGAAAGTGAATAGGAGGAGGCTTGGCTCTATGTCCTAAGGAGTGCTCTTTCTGCACAGGTCAAATTAAAAACACCCATCTATCGTAGAATACATCTCTAATTTACAGAAAATATTTACGTCAGCGATTAGAAATCAGAAGTAATGTAAATGACCAACATGAGACCAGAGTAAATGAAGTGACAGATAAAGGAAAATGAGTCTTGATTGTAAAATTTGATGGAAAAAAGAACTGCAATTAACAAGCAAATGGCTTACCTTTGAAATTCACTAGAGAGTGATATTCATTAGAACAATGAGAACTCACTTTTTAGCCAAACAAGCCATGCATGATAACAAATACCTAAATAAGCAAGAGTTTATGTCAACTAAGTCAAACACTGAAAATGTTTTTCTGTTTTGTGCCAGTTCAGCTGTTCTATGAAAATGATTCTGAGAAAATAGGAGCAAAACTGTGCAGGGGCCATGGTAACCTACTTTCTCCTCCAGGCACCTTCTGTTTCACTCCTCCACTCCACAAACAAGCTTACGAACCTAGTTTTTACACACAGTGTCTCAAATTCTCGTTCTTGTGATTCCTCTTCAACACAGTCCCAAATGGTTTTTGTGTCTCATTCATTCTACTAAACCAGATTATCGTAAAAACACCAAGTGTGTCCGTTTCCAGGTTCTGGGGAGTTCGTCTGCACCGGCCCTACAAGCTCCACTGTGTCTTTGGAGCACACTTCTTCCCTTCAGTGGTGTCACCCCACCCTTCCCTGTTTATCCTCTAGCTCACCTGCCTCCCGCTACCACCACACTGCCCTTTACAGACTCTCCTCTGCCTGAACCTCAAATGCTGCATTTCTGCAGCGTTATGTTTAGGTCCTTTTCTCATATGCCCAGTTAATACCTCCCCATAGCAGTTTTGTTCATTGTATACCCATATTCCCAACTGCCTCTAAGAGAGCTGCACGAACTCGTCTTCAAGTTAGAAAGGACATCTGATGTTATTTTTCCTTTTCAGCCTCCTTTGTACCTAAAATTTCTGGCATATTTCTTCTTCATTCTTTTCTTTTCTTTCTTTTCGTAGTGTTTAATGTAAATGAAATAAACATTAGTAAAGTTTTTGGCTCCTTTCTGTGACAAAGTTTCAACACAGCAAGAACTATCTGTTTTTACTCTGTATACCTGGATTTCTTGACCACAGTAACCCAGTTTGTAATTAGATGCTCAACTTCTACAACTCATCTGAATGGAATGAATGAATAAAGACATTTTGCTAGTCATTCTTCAATATCAGGGTTTGGATTTTGATTTTATAAATAAATTCAAGAAGTGTTTTTAATAGAAATTTAATAAATAAAGCAAAAGGAAACTTAACATTGAAAGGTAAATAGGTTTTATGAGTTTAACAATGTAAAGATGAACGTGTAATTACACGACTTTTAAATGTTACAAATATGATAGAAAACAAGAAAGACTGCAATAAAGTAACAATAAATAAATAAATAAATAAATAAATAAATAAATAAATAAATAAGAACCAATCAGTCACAGAAGCAGATACCTCTTAGGGACTGATGCTCCAGGAGCTGAATTTGTAACATAGGTTTGCTAAATTCTCTAAAAAAAGATTTGCTAAATTAACTTCAGTAATTTCTGTGACTAAAGCAGAAAGACCCTTTGGAAATGACCGATGACATATGTGCAAGTATGATATGGCACGAATACCATTGAGAATCATTTCAAAGAGACCCCAGGTCTCTATCCTGGTTTCCTAACCTTTCTAGCAAGTTTGTTGATAAAGAAAAGGCTCTCTTGATTTCCACTCTGACGATCTCCCAGGCACAGTCACTGTATTGCTTCTCTTTGAGGTAGAGATGGATGCCCTGAAAGTATCTCTTCACAGCCAATGTTGGGTCCTCCATTCCCAGGGCAGATTCCGCTTCTTTCATCTGTGGCATCAAACAGGTGCCCAGGTCTTCCAACTGCCGATGGAGTCCACTGAGTAGCCCGTGCAGCAGGGTCATGTTCCAGGCTGTTGAGGACTGCTCTGAGCCAAAGATGATGGAGGTCTCCTGGAGCATCTCATGGAGGACAGAGATGGCCTGAGCCTTCTGGATGTGGCTGCCATCCACCATCTCCCGTAGGAATCCGAAGTTCTTTCTGTCCTTTCGACAGCGGAAAGAGCTGATTCTCTGCATTTGGTGCAGAAGCGCGATGTTCTCCTTGCTGACCTCGACGTGGTCCTGAGACAGGTCACAGCCCAGAGACCCACCGGGACCATAGCTGAATAGCAGCAGGGCTGTGAGTAGAGAGAGCAGGGGGGCCATGCTGAATCGGAGATGCTGTTGGCTTGGCTGAGCTGCAAGTCTGCGGATCCTTGGACTCTATGTTTCTGATGGCATTCCTTCTAAACATGGCCATTAAATATAGAACATAATCATTTTCATTTTCTAAACATTTCTCTACACTTTTACTTTCTTTTTTAGTTTTCATTTATGTGTTCTTTGTGGGGTCTAAGAAGATATCATCAATCTATACTATTAATTTTGCAATAGAAGTCTAATTTTCCCAGGAATCTTCAGTTGTAGTACTCCAAGTGAATACATTTCAATCAATTGAGTAAAGATTTTGTCCTAAAATCAGAAGTGTGTGCAGAAATATATTTACACGTACACATACACATACTAATTTACATTTTTAAAGATAAAAATTGTTGTTCTCTGTTTTAGAAACACGTTTGGCCTTGAACCTGGGTAACGCTTTTACCCTCTTTACTTTACTAAGGGTGACAGGCTGCCTCAGTCCTGTGGGTTTGTGTGTTTTGTTTGGTTATAGACCATGTATAGTGAATAGGTTTTTAGAACCATGGACTGGGATTTGTTTAATGTTTTATTCACAGCAGAGGCTGATGATAATGAGTGAATGGGTTTCTGGGATGATTCTCTTTCTTCTAGAACACATTCTTGTATATCTGTGCAGTTATGCTTCACGGGGACCAGAGGGTCAGGACTAAGACAGACACTGCCCTTTCTTTCCACCGTGTGTAACTGGTCTGTGATGCCGCTCATCTGTGCCAATACTTCAGCAAGAATCCTGGTTCTCTTCTGGGGAGCGTAGGTGTGGAGATTTTAAACCAAAGATCATTTCATTTTCCCAGCAACACCTGACTCACAAGGGAGATGCCAGTTCTAGTAAACCTCTTCCTCTGGAGTGACAAAGTGTCCTCAACCTAAACTCTCCTGGAAATCACTCCTTGTGTGCAGGCAGACCTCATCCTGAGGACTCTAGAATTCTTCTACTGAGGAGGGCTTGTGTCATTGTTGGCAAAACCTTCCAGCATCTTTGCCCTTCCTCTGGAGTGTTCGTTTAAAGAACCCCAGTTGTCAGCGGTGACCTCTTCCTTTCCTGAACCCTGCCCTTAGGTTTCAAAGTGTCAGAAGACCTTCATGCTGATAGCAAAGTTAATTTTGTCTATAGGTGGAGGAATAAGTTACCTAATTGTAATCATTTTGTCTTTACTGGGCAGATAATTTTCATTTTACCAATTCAGCTTTTATGTAAGCCTCGTTACTTAAATTTTCGATCACTTGCTTTGGTCAGAGTTTCTGAACTGGGCACAGAAGATTCGATGATAACATCTTTCAGTAGAAACTTAGAGGCACACTGGTGAGTCCTTGCCCAGCCTCTCCCATACCTCCTCCAGGAAACTAGTTAGAGCCCTGGACACCAGCTGGTACCGAATCCCCTCTGCCAATTCCAAGCCTGGGGCTGCTGCTGGCCCACCTGACATGCCCATTCAGCCTGCGTGCTTCTATTTGGTTGCTTTGTTTGTCCTCTGCGTCATATTCAAAATGCAGTGTAATGAGTCGCAAGCTATAATGTGGCAAAAAATAGCCTTCTTTTACTTATTGTGCTATTCCATTTTAAGTGTAAATAACAAAAATAAACATATTCTAATAACGTATTTTTTTCCATAGTGGTTTACAAAGCAAACTCTATCTTGCTCATCTGGCATTATTTTCTGTTTCATCCTGAGGTTAATGAGATCAAAGGGAAGTAATAAAATTTCAAAGGGGTTTCACCGTTTTTCTCTGCACCTTCAAGACTTCAGATTTTTTACTTTTCATTTCAACTTTCCTAGAAAGCAAAACTGGGTAGTCATTTGTGGGCAAGAAATAAAACAAATGTAAATCTGACGTCATGAATGTGAAAGAAGGAAAGCGACTCCTGCTGGGTAAATGACAAAGTCTAAGTTAGCAAAATTTAGTGAAGCAGAGATGGGGACTGGGTGGTGTGGCAGAGTGGAAGGATGAAAGCCAGCATGGAATTACACAAAATGGGGAAATGGCTGCCCCTGCCAGAGGCTCAAAAAAGACTACATTCTGATCAATGACCAACCTTCGGCCTTGCAAAACCAGCCACTTCATTCTCCTTTTGTTATGGCGCAAACGATTCTAAGACCCACGGAGCCAATTGCGATTAATTATGAGCCTTTATTAGCCGGCCGGCGACTGACTCTCCACCACGCAGGGTTAGAGGAGATCAGCCC
>NW_011891184.1:0-1546 GCF_000151845.1 Pteropus vampyrus
GCACACAGGGGGTCCCGGCAGCGTGGTGACAGCCCCAAAGAGGAGCTACGTCCGTCAGTGGATGCACGGCTAAGCGACACGGGGCCCAGCCACACCGTGGGCTGTTACCGGCTTAAACAGGAATGAGAGGCTCCTCAGAAACACTGCCCTACGTGAAGGAAGGCAGTCCCAAAAGGCCACGCGGTGTCTGGTCCGCGCACACGACACGCCCAGGTTAGGCAGTGCGGGTCGGGGGCTGGGCGTTTAGGCAGAGTGGAGAGCGACGGCCGATGCGCGTGAGGTTTGTGGGGTGAGGAGGCTGTTCTAAAATTGATCGTGATAATGGTTGCACACCTACGTGAGTGAACTAAAAACTTTGAATTGTATAGGGTAAGTGGCGAGCTGTGTGGTGTGAGTTTTATGTCTATTAAGATGATACTTGAAAATGTCAGTCTTAAGATGAACATGTTCCTGCTCTGCAGGGGACTCGTTTTCCCACACGGGAGCAGAGCAGCTGTCAAAGGCATGGGCCTCCGGCCGGAATCCGGGGCCCAAGTGCCACGTGGGAAGGCTCTTTGGGCACAGGTCCACCCGAGGCGCCGAAAGATATGCATCGTCTCAAGCAGACGCTTCGTGGGCAGACGGTTCGTGGGCATCACTGGGGAGCCAGCTGACTCCAGGCAGAGCCCGGCCGCCCACTGGGAGCTGATCCTGTCCAGGGGCCTGCACCACCCAGGCGGTCTCCGGTGGGGCCCGGCGAGGTCCTCATGCCTCTTCCCCGCCCCACGGCCCTCAGCCTGTCAGCGGATCCCACCCGTCTGCTGCCTCTGAACACACCGGGCACTCTGAGAAGATGTTCCAGGCAGCGGAAAAGTGCCTTCTTCCCCGGGGGGCTGCAGACTTCGGGGTGAAAGGACGGCCGTCGAGCCGCCCTGAGTGGGGGGGGCTCAGGAGCCGCCTTTGGGGGGGGGGCTCTCAAACTTAAATTTGCACAGGTTCAGCCGGGATGAGGGGCAGCGGATGGGGGCTTTTGTAAAACTCAGGTTCCCAGGCATCTGCCTGTTGACACGTGGCCCAGGCTCGCCGGGCTGGTGGGGTCTGCTGAGCCGACGCTCTCAGGAATGGAGGCCAGGCAGCCGCACTCCCCGGCCCGGAGGCACCGGCCAGCCCGGGGTGGCGCTCTCTGCCCGTCCAGCCCCTCCTCAGGGCCCTGGCGTGTCTCACGGGCGTACACGCCCCCTGCGTGCTGGTGCACGTGTCCAGCCCACCCCCTCCCCTTCAGTCCAAACGGCTCTCTACACGGTGCTTTATCGTGTCTGCCGGGCTTTCTCCTTCCAACTCATATGCTGAGAACTTACGACGGTGGGGCCGAGGGATGGACATTGGGTCGCGGACCGTAGAACCGCTGTCCAGCTGCCCACTCCGACCACCTCATCGTCGGCAGCCCGAGGACGGCCACTGCCTGAGCCCTATGACCGCGCCGGCCGGCGATGGGGCGGAGCCGTGCCTCGACGTGGGGACAGAGGAGCGGAGCAGCCGCGTCCCTGCCTGCGGGGGCCACGCAGGG
>NW_011891184.1:1943-3538 GCF_000151845.1 Pteropus vampyrus
GCGCTGACGCGAAGCGATGACGCACAGTGGCGTCTTGTCCTGCGCTCGCTTCCCAGCACCGAGCGACCGCTACCTGAAGGGCGGCGGCGGCCGCGGGTACACGGCGACCCGGCCAGGTGCAGTTGGCAACGTGACACTTGGATTCAGGGCCGCAAATCCGAGAACGGGCTCGTCCGCATTTTAATTATCGGAAAGCACTTCGCTATCCTCGCTTTAATGAATTACATAAAATTTAAGCACATGCAATTATATTTGATAAATAAAAAGCAGTGGGCACGCCTCGGAGATGCCGTGGTCGCCGGCAGAGCGACATCAGTCTGTCATCCCGCCCTCCGCCCTCCTCGTCCCGTGGTGCTCGCGGTGCCTTCGGTCACCTCCCTCCCCCCTCTCCCTCTCCCCTTGTGCTGTGGACATCTGGCTAAGAGGTGGAGACGCTCCCCGCCCAGTCTGGCCCCAAGGACTGGAGCTGACCTCTGTCCCACACCCCGCTGGGCGGCGCGTCCAGTGCGGGGGATGTGGGGGAGAGCCCCTGAGCCCCCCACGGCTCCCCGACCCCATCTGCCTGCTTCACAGAGCGGGCCTCTGCCTTCTGGACCGGCAGGAGCACCGCTGGACGTTTCTCATCGGAGGGCTGGGAGGCACACACGGTCCCTCTGCCAGCCTCTCCGGGAGCACAGGCCACGGGGAGCCCCATCTGGGTCCTTGCAGGGGCTTTGGGAGTTGACGCCCAAACGAGAATGAGCTTGATTAAGTAGGCGACAGTTTTATCTGTGCAAACCAGAGGGGGTGAGCTTCGTTGCCATCCAAACGCCAGTCTCGTCTTCCTCGTGCCTGGCAAATGTGACGTCAGGGCATGAGAACTCTGCAGACCCCTCGAGGGAGGTTCCTCTGAGGGAGGGGCCAGAGCTGGCCCAGTTCGAAGTCCGGCTAGGACAAGGAGGGGGTCCCTGCCAGCAAGCGGGGGTGCCACCATCTGGAGAGGGACAGGGTCACCAGAGCCAGCATCTGAGCAGTGTCCTGTGGTGGGTAGATGGCAGCTGGCCTCAGGCTCAGCTTGGCGGACTCCCCGGGGCACCCAGGGCAAGTCACAGCGAACCCTCGACCTCTGATTTCCAGTCCTGCCCAGGCCCTTTCGAAGACAGGCAGCCGTAAGCAGGGCCCGGAGACAGATGGCACCCAAGTGATAAGGTGAGGCCCTCGCCTGAATTCTGAAGAGCCAGAAAAGCAAATGCTTAAAACAAAACCACCTGCACTGGCGGATCGGGAGGGTAAGAATTCAGACATGAAACACAATCGATACGGGGCGGTTTGCTCAGAAGCGATGGCCGCACACGCTCCAAGACCAGGAGCCGGAGGGAGAATGCAGTGGGCGCTCTGTCCCCTCGGAACAGTCCAGAGCCCGTCGTCACTGGGGGAATGAATGGCTTGGGAACAAAGCCCGGCACCGGCGCCTCCCAGACAGGTATTGATTCGTCAGCCATTTTCATCAAAAAAGACAAAGCGCTCAGGTCCCCTCATGATTACAAAGTGCTTGCGCTTTGTCACTCATTGAAAGGAAGTGTCTCAGTAGGCGAGCAGTCTGCCGCATGTGCAGG
>NW_011891184.1:5727-6010 GCF_000151845.1 Pteropus vampyrus
GACCCTCTCCGCGATGCGGGTTCCCAGGTCGCTGCCTCACGGGGCTTCCCATACGAGCTGCCTCTAAACCTGACTCACAGCTTTCGGAGAAGAGAGAGCCGCTCCGAGTGGACACACGCGGATCCCACGAAAGCAGCCGCCGCGACGAGCCACGTTCTCCGCCATCGTCGCTTTCCCGTGTCTCCGGGCTGCGTCTTGGGGCGCCCAGCTGCTGCGGGAACCCGCTACCTGCTCACGGCACCCCAGCGTGCGGGCGGCGACACCGCGCGGCAGGAGACGGTCA
>NW_011891184.1:6405-6755 GCF_000151845.1 Pteropus vampyrus
GGACCGTGGGCACAGATGGCCACAGAGAGGGGCAGCCTGCTCCCTAGACGGGCTGAAAGGTCGGTGCAGGGCACGGCCGGCCCGGCGAGGGCCACTGAGGGCCCTGGCACGCGGGCCCCACGGCGCAGCCGCAGCCGCAGCTTTCCCGGGAAACGTCACCACGCAGCTCCCGGGGGGGCCCCGAGCGAGCGGCTCCGGCACCGCCCCCACTATGCAGCACAGACCAGACGGCAGGCGCCGGGCCCCCGGCCGCCATGAAAGGACCCCGCCCGCCTCCGACAGGCCCAGAGCCCCCTGGGGCAGAGGGCGTCCCCGGGCCCACCGCCTGCTCCCTGCCCAGCTCCCCGCCC
>NW_011891185.1:0-371 GCF_000151845.1 Pteropus vampyrus
GGTTTTCAGGTCAGCGAGAATCAGCTCTAAAGTGACTGAATGAATCAGTACTTTCAAGATGGGGTCGGTTAGAAGAGGTTTGGTCAGCAAAAGACTAGAGAGGCAAAATCGTAACGGGGCCTCCGGATACTGCTCAGGAGAGAAGCATCTGACCTCTGCCCCCACCTAGTAAAGATCATGGGCAAAACCATCTGTTCTGTGAATTAGAAGCTTGAAGCCGCCCTAGCCCGGTGCCATGAGACGTTTGAATCAGCTCGCTAGCTCTCTGGACTTATCATACGGAATTGGCCCATGTGATCATGGTGGCTGAGAAGTCCCCGGCTCGCTCGGTCAGAAGCCGGAGCCCCAGGAGGCTGGTGGTGCAGCTCTGG
>NW_011891185.1:2300-4528 GCF_000151845.1 Pteropus vampyrus
GACAGGGCGCGCCCACAGGAGGCTGTGTGCCCGTCTGCGAGGGAGGACTGGGGTTAGACCTGGAACTGCACGGATCTAAATTCAGCTTGAGGAGTGAGCTGGTTTTCCTGTGCCTCGGGGGTCTCTCCCATGCCACGGGAAGAACAGAGCACTTTCTTGTGCGTGGGGACGTGAGCAGGGCTGGCCACGGCAAGGACTCATTGGGGGTGGCCCCCTGTGTGTACAGTGCAACGACCAGGACCTTGAGGTGGTGGGTGTGGCCTTTGCAAGGACAGGTGTCCCCCACTTCCCTGCAGAGGACAGTGGATCGCTCTAGCTGACAGCCCCTGTGCATGAGCGCACTTAGTGCTGGCCCTGGGCAGCTGCGGGTAGGAAGTGGAGGATTCTTCTTGGGGGACGGGGGCTCTTAGACTGTGATAACAACCTCGCTGGGACCCTACGTGGTGTGATAAATGAAGCCCAAAAGCCCACAGCTGGGTGTAGGACAGAGGACGGTGGCCTGGGCTTGTCCCTTCCTGCTGTGCCGTGGCCTGGGATTAAATGACCTCCAGGGTCCATCCTGGCTCAGAAGCCCTCGACGTCTGGACAAAGTCACTGCCTAGAGTCCCCCAAGCCGCGGTTGCCACGGTCGCCGTGGCCGGCGAAGACAGAAATCCAGCGACCGCCTCCTCTGCCAGCAAGACTTGAATTCCTGTTAAGCGCCCGCTGCGAAGCCAGCTCCCTGCTGCTCCTTCGGGCCACGGAGCGCGGCCAGCGGGACCGGACCAAGCCGGACCCGCCGCTGGCAAACGGCAGAAGCGTCTTTGCCTCGCGTGGTCACGGTCATCAGTTGCCGGGTGTGCTCTCCGCGGGAGGTTCGGGGGATGGGGATGGTGACGAGGCCGAGGCCAGGTCGAGGTGTGTCTGAATGTAGAGAGCCCGCTCAAAAAGTGCGACGACATAGACGCAGCCTAAAACCTGCCGTTTCAACCCTTTTTCGGTGTGGGATTCGGTGGCTGTAAGCACATTCCCACGATGGTGCCGCCGTCGCCGTCACCCATCCCCGGGGCTCGCTCCGTTTTACTGAACAGGGACGCAGCCCCCCTCCCTGCCCCCGGCACCTGCCCTTCTGCCGTCTGTCGCTTTGACCGCGACCGCTTTCAGGGCCCCGGAGAAGTGGGATCGTCCAGGGCTCGTCCTTCTGCGACCGGCTCATCTCGCCCAGCACCCCGTCCTCAAGGGTCACACATCGTGGCACGTGCCAGCATCGCCTTCCTCTGAAAGCCAGACCAACATCCCACTGCCGGTGTGTGCCACGTCGTTCACCCTCCGTCCGCAGGTGGGCGCTAGCGCGGCGTCCACCTCTGGGCCACCGTGAAGCGCGCAGCTGTGGACGGGGCTGCGCCCACGCCAAGAGCCCACCTCGGGCCTTGCTTTCCCCGTGGGCCCCTGGCCCCAGCTCGGAGGGGCCGTAGAAGTTCCTGTCCTCAGAGCTGGGACTTCTCTCGAACAAAGCGCCCCCAACCCTGAGTACTTTCTCAAATACCCAGGCGTCCGCCAGAATGCTGCCACCCGGAGCGGAGAGCAAATGTGGTCAGGGCGGCTGCGAGCCAGGACGCGCTCCGCGTCCACTTCTGCCAGAACCATCTCAATATGTGGCTCATGGCGCCGCACGTTAGTCAGCACCGGGCGTCAGGATCCCGACCGCGTCCGAGTGGACCCTCCAGGACACGTCGGCCACAGAAGGCGCACGCCCACCCCACTGCAGGTGCCCAGATGTCAGCCTGTGGAAGAGTGTTGCATAAAATCCTCTGCCAGGGCCCTCGGAAGTCTGGCAGACGGTTGAGGCTTCGGCCTGAATGCTTGGATGGTCTTCTTGGCAATAACCGTTCAATAGATTCAGCTGATCTTTATGGCCATTTCTGTAGGTCGTTTCATGAATTTTGGAGGCTACGCGTCTCCCTGGCAGAGATGTCTGCTGCCTGTTTCTTTAGAAGCAGCACTGAGTTTTTTAGTTCATTAAATTTAGTTAGAAAAAAGCAGAGCGGGCGAAAGATAGGAACGGTTTTTTCAGCAAACGGGAGACACCGATGGCGAACGAGCGCGCGGAAAGACGCCCGACTTTGCGAGCCGTCGGGGAAATGCAAATTAAAAGGCCACGAAGAAATCGCTGCCCACCTGTCAGGATGGCTGAAATAAGACACAGTGCCCATGCCAAACGCCGACGAGGATGCAGGGAGGTGGCCGCT
>NW_011891185.1:5733-7601 GCF_000151845.1 Pteropus vampyrus
GATCAGCGGAGAAGGAGAAGGGGCGGATGTCACGTTTTCTACCCTGTCTCATTTCTTGCAAAGAGTTTGAATATCAAGCCCGTCGGCAGCGTGACACCTCTGAACACTTCTGGCCTCTGCCGCCCCAGCTCGCTAACATGACTGAGTTTAAACGGCCACAGGGTCACATGGTCACTGCGTAACTCTTTTCCACCCTGCAAGTTTTTCTCTCTGCATTGCGGCCCGTGCCCCGTACCCGAGGGGGCATCTTTAGGGGGCACGGGGGAGTGAGTGTGCATCAGGGTCTTGCCTTGACCGTCAGAAGTGCTTGTCCTCAAAGCGGGGTCGTGTCTTCCACCAGTGACGGGCACACAGCGCTGTCCGCACCGCGCAGCTGGGGCCACTCGGCGTTCAGGACGCAGGGGCAGACGGCCAGCTGCATTCGTCTCTTCCTGGGTTCCCGGCGCTGAGGATACGGGTCCTTGGCGGCTGGCGTGAGAAGCCCCGTGGGGGGCCTGACCGGCACCCCCTGTGTACCCCACGGTTCTCCAGATACGACCGTGGGTGGAAAGCTCGCCAGGGTGGGCGCGGGAGAGGCAGAGGCCGGTTACAGGGTGTCTCCGCCCCTGGAGCCAGCCGCCCCCGCCTGCAGGGGGGGACCCCCTCTGCAATGCCATTTAAAGCCTCGCGGTGAGGTGGCTTCCTAGCTCTTGTAGGCTGAATGTCCTCTCCCTGTCACCTCATTAAAAAACCCAAAACATTATATTGTCTCGAGGACACTGAAGGTGGTATCCGCCCCCAGCACGTCTTTAAGCGCACCTGGCCGTCTCGCCGACGTCTAGAGGTTATCTCCCTTCGCTGGAACTTCATGCCCGTTGATTGTGGCTCTCCACTCCCCCGCCCCCACCCACTGCCTCGTTTTGATGTGAATTCAGATGTTTGCCGGCGACGCGGCTGGGCATCCTACGGTGGCATGATGGCGTGCGGGTGGCGGGGTGTCCTCTGCGGTCATCACACACGCACCCAGTCCCCTTCAGCAAACTCGTCCAGGGGCCGCCTTCCGGAGACGTCCGTCCCACCGGCGAACACGGGAGGGGACATTTGACCGAAGCGTCTCCGCTGCTCTCAGGCTACTCGAGTGTATGTCAAGCTGCCCTGACAATGGCTTCCCTGCCCCTTCCTCCCTCCCTCTGTGTCTGGAGGTCCCGGGGCCTTTTAAACATATAGCAAAATGACCATCATTGGAAAGTGGCCCCAGAGACAGTGGAATCACATGGGGACCCTCTGAAGGCGTCTTCAGAGTTCAGCGATTCAGAGAATGTCCCCAGGCAGGACTTGCCGTCCCACGTGCCCTTGGTCAGCTTCTATGAAGGCAGAAGTGATTGGCAGGCATCCTCTGCTGGGGTGTCCCAGGAGACCCTCCCGTGGAGGCCACAGCCCTGTGGCGTGTGACTTTCGCTCCTCACTCTGCTTTCTGTGTGCACAAAACGTCGACTCAGCTGGGCCACTTTTGGGACTTTCTCCAGCAGAAGCAGACGAAGCAAGGAACAAAGCTATGCATGACAGGGTATTCATGGTGTCACGGCTGGCCAAGGCCTGGATGGCCAGCTGGGCAACTGGTGCTCATACCGCTGTGAGGTTCAGAACCCCATGCCCACCGTGGGGGTTCACCTGGATCTGTCTTCAAGAAAGAATATGTCCTCGGTTGCCAGGGGGACAGCCAGCAGCAGCCTTCAGTCATTGGTGGCTTCACGGGTCACTTTTTAAGCCAAGGTCATGCCCTTCGTGGGCAGCCCTGGGCCAGTGAAAGTCACCCAACAGAAGAAGGTGGTGGCTGAGGACCGGATGAAGCACGCAAGGAGGACATCGAGGTCTTACGTGCACTGCTG
>NW_011891185.1:11136-11547 GCF_000151845.1 Pteropus vampyrus
GGGGCAGAGTTGGAACTGCAGTGGTCCCACGACCGTGCGGGGGCCAGGCAGGCTCCCCTTAGAAGGACGGAGTAACAAAAAGGCCCTGGCCGGGCGCCTTATCATTTGCTCCGGCTAGTTCCAAAGTACTCAAATTCTCAACGACGCGAAGAGAAATATTAGCTGCATAGCACGTGGGCTTCGCGCTTGAGAAAAATACGCACACAAAAGCTAAGTGAGGGTGTTTTGGACGTCTCGTCGGAGAGGATGTGATTAAATTTACCGTAGAGAACGCTTTGAAGTTTGTGGCCGTTTTATATAAAGGTGCGTTCTCCAGCAGCTGATCTGTCAGTTGTAGAATTCTCGAAAATTGGGGAAGTTGCTGGGGCAGAATCAGTCTGGCTTGCAGGAGGGAGGCTGCCACCCCGCGCT
>NW_011891186.1:0-414 GCF_000151845.1 Pteropus vampyrus
AATGCAGCTGGTAATATAAGAATTATAGAATAATCACATCTACAACTTTCGGTAGTCATTTTTAAGACCCAGAGGAAATTGCTGATTTCTTTACAGAATCTAAAAATTCACCCAAGAAGGAGTAGAATGCTAGCAAAGCTGATTACAAAAAAGGGATTTAAAACGTGATGTAGATTCCTCATACTACATACATTCACACACTGATCATTGCATATTTTTTTTTTTACCTCTTTGAACTTGGCCATGAGACTTTCTTTAACCAATGATACATGGGTGGGCGAAGGGAGAGAGTGCCACTCTGAGCCTAGCCCTTCAGAGATTTCAGGTGTTTCTGCTCTCTCTCTTTGCCTGACACAACCGTGAAAAAAATATATGTGTGTGTGTGTGTGTGTGTGTGTGTGTGTATGTATATAT
>NW_011891186.1:3145-5226 GCF_000151845.1 Pteropus vampyrus
AAAAAATTAAAAAAATAAAAACAACTAGAGATCATTAGCTCACTTAAGGAAGGCTCTTCTTCTTTGAAATTTTAGTTCTAATAATCCTTATACAACTATCTGATGCCTTTAAAACAGGATTTAAAAAATTATTCAGCTTTTTCTGGTTACAGTAGGAGCGTTGATTTGCTGTGACCTCCTGCATCCTACTCAAGAGTAGAAGTCTCAGTTATCTATTAATCCTTCCTTTCTTCATCATCCATTCAACTGCCAAATCTCATTGAATCTATTTCCGCAAGGTTGTCTGGATCTTGTTCTGTCTTTTCCTTTCCATGGCCACATTCTACCATTATAGTTTAGTTATTCCAGGATGATTACTATTGCACTAGTATCTCTCCTACATATCCCACTAGACTCTTCTGTAGACTAATTATTTTAAGCTAGAATTTTTCTGTGGCTTTTGCCACAGTTTAATGTCAATAATTTTTTTTGTCCCAAGGTATCTCTTGTTTTATGATTCCTATTGCTTACGCTTCACTCAAACCAGACTTTTTAGGGCTTCTTTAACAAACTCTACAAATTGTCAATATTTGTCCTTTGTGCTACTTCCTTTACTTGACAAATTAATTTTTAATCATCTTTCCTCTAAACTTCTGCATGTAGAAATCCTATCCATGATTTAAGCCACCATTGAAATGCTGCCTCTTCCATGAAATCTTCATTTATGCTCCAACAAGATCTCACAATTTTGTCTGCTTCTAAATCTTCCTGTTATACAGTTTTAACTTGTCTTTTGGTGCTTATTAACTTCTGTGCAACCTTATATTGATTTGTGTATCTCTACCAGTAAACATGGAAAAATTCGAGGCCAGGGACCTATTTGTCATATCTGGTAAAATATATACTTATTAAGCACATTTTTACAATAAAGAATAAGAAACACTTATAAATGAACAAAAAAGTGAGTCACATAAGTGATTAAAAATAAGCTGATGTCGAATTGTCTGGAGAGAGTTTTCTAAAGTGGTAACCTGTTGTCTTCCTCTCCACTCCGTTTTTCATTCTATTTCTGCAGTATTGGGCAGGGAGGTATTTAGCTTACCTGTAATGAATGCTTGGACCAAAGTAAACTTTGTCATTTTTGTTTTAACTTGATCACCTTCAAAGCCATTGTATGGAGAGACATTATTTGGAGCAAGTACAAAATATCGCTCCACACAGTACAATATGTTTGTCTCTTAATTTACAAGTCAATTTTAAAATGTAAAAATTCAGTATTTGTCCATAGAGTGTTTTCAGCAACTTAGAAGAAGAACATAATCCAAATACAGAGTGCCATTATGTTATCTTCAGCTTCTCAGTTTATGAGATCATGCTTATTACTCATGTAGTTGGATACTTTATATTTCTACAAATCCTTCCCAGAAACAGTCCCACCCTAAATAAAACTGTTCAAAGTGAAGATCCTTAGTTTTAAAGTAAAAATAAATGATGTAACTGGGTAAAATCTGTTAAGCCCAATTTGGAACAAAAGAGCATCAATGAGAAACTTTATAAATGACACAGAGAAACATTTATTTGTGCATCAGCTAAACTTCTTTCTTTATCACCTATAAATTATCAACTATCCTGTTTTGTAAAACTCTGAGTCATGAGTTCCCAAAAAGCACTTATCAGTGCCCATCATCGGCTTATGTGGGCTTGGAGAAAACAAGGACAAGGGTTTCAAGCTTGAAATGATAACATATAAAAGAAGGTGTGTCTTCTATCATTAGATTATCTGATATAAGCTATTTGGATTGTCTACGTAAGAAAAAAAATAAAACTACTAAGTTCAGTAAATGTGGTTTAAAAATGTACAAACTAATAGATAATAGAAGCTGTGCAGCTTATATTTAATAAATATAAATAATGTAAATAAAAATATTTGTTGTGACATGCATAATTTTAAAAGACATGTTCTCTATCTCTAAACTCCAAGATTAAATTGTAAAGCAGCTGATAGTCTATGGCCATGCCACCCTGAATAAGCTCGATCCCATCTGATCTCAGAAGCTAAGCAGGGTCAGGCCTGGTTAGTACTTGAATGGGAGACCACCTAG
>NW_011891186.1:6956-9244 GCF_000151845.1 Pteropus vampyrus
AGTATTAGAAAAGATGATTGAGCCAAATTTTGAAAGTCTGAGAATGCTAAGATAAAGAGTTTGAACTTTTATTCCCCTGGCTTTATTATTGTTCTAAGCAATGGTTCTCAAAATGTGGTCTTAAGGAACCCTGGGCGGGCGGTGGGGAGTGGAGGGGAGAGGGATGCGGAATTGCTCCATGAGACCTTCACGGAGTCCATGAGATCAAAACTATTTTCATAATAATACTGAGATATTAATATCTATTGTCACTCTCATTGTGTCACATTTACAGTGGAGTTTTTCATGTCTGACATCACAAAAAATTAAATGCAGAAGCAGAATCCAGGTGTCTTAAGTCAGACATTAAAGAGAAATATAAAAACAAATGCCATTCTACTCAGTAACAATGTTTTTGTAGAAATATATGATGTATATTAACATGTAATTTTATTTTTTGTAGAAATATATGATGTATATTAACATGTAATAGTTTATTATAGTTATTTGACAATATTAAAGTTCTCAATTTTTATTTCTAATACTGTATATAGTACATATATTAATGTCAATAGATATAACTCAACTAAACAAATGCTCTTTGTGGTCTTTATTAATTTTTTAAGAGTTTATAGAGATCCTAAAACCAGAAGATTTGAGAACTATTGCTCTAATAATTTGGCCTTGATATAAACTCTATCATGACCTCTAGTGGATACATCCAACAATTTTATAAACTTGTGGAAATCTGATTTAGTCTGAATAAAAAAGGCATTTTAAATTCCACTGTCAATTCTTTTTTAGACTCCATTCTAGTTCTTCTGTCAGAAGTACCAAATGCAGTTTCAGCTAGATTGGCTCAGGCTAGGGTCTCTCAAGATATCCCTAAACCGCCTGCTTCAGAATCATCTGTACGAGGCTTCAAACGAAACTTCTTGGGTTTTACCCAGAGCTTCCAGTCATCTTTCATGGTAGATCCCATCTGCTTTCTACCATGAGTCTCACACTGTTCTAGTGAACACTACCCTTTAAGTTTCTTGTTTTGGTATATCTGTGGAGTACTTAAGCGTTTAAGAAGAGGAATCATAAAATGGTGGATAAAACTCACAGGGAGTCAGACGTTTCCACTCAGCTGGAATTTTTGTTGCTACAGACATAGGAACTTTTCCACTAGAAGGTATCTTGTTGTCAGGCAAAAATTGAGAACTTCGATGTTTGTGGAGCTTGTCCAGGGAAAAAGAACTCATGTGTCCCTACTGAGACCTTAATTCATCAGATACTACTCTGCTTTCATGGAAGAGAAAAGTATGGATTAAACCTGAGCTTGTAGGCCTTGAATGAGCAAAGGAATCACCAGAGATTGTAAAACCTAAAATATTTACTGTCTGGTCATTTACAGAAAAAGTCTGCTGTCTCCTGTTCTAGATTGGAACTTTTTAAACTTTAACAAATTCATCTTCCAAGATCTTATTAAAATGTAACTTCAGATTCAGTGGATCTGGGGGCAAGATTCTTATTTCTAATTGGATCCCAAGAGATGATGCTGTCATGCTGGCCACCTCAGAGCAAGTTTGAAATGAAGAACCTCAGGCCCCACTGTAGTCCCACTGAATTGGAAGCTGCATTTCACTGGGATCCACAAATGATCTTGATGTCCCTTAATGATTACACCAGAAGCACTGGTGTAGGTTACAAAAAAATAGTATGACTTTTGACTTCAGACAAAGCTGAATTGGAATCCCTCTCTCTTATTTATTATGTGTGGGAATGTCAGCATGCAGTTCAAGCTCTCCAACCCTCTTTTTCTTTGTTCACCCACCCCATAACTCTTGTGAAAATCAAACGAAACAAGGGAAACCATTTATAAATAATAGCTAACACGTATTGAGGATTTGCTGTATGTTAACCATTGCGGAGAATAATTTATAAAGAAATTGAGGTTCAGAGAGATGAAACAACTTGTTCGAATTCACACAGCAAGCTAGAGAAGGGTAGAACTGGCATTTTGTCCTGGCCTGCAGTTTCCTACTCCCGTACTCTTTACAACCACATAATTGTGCCACCTTGAGGGGTTTCCAGACATTCAAATGTCTGTGTTGAAGACTTATATTATTTTTTTGCAAACATATTCCAGGACACACCTCCATGCATAAGTGAGAGAAATCTACAATCTGAGCCAAGAGGGAAAATGCTGCAAACCATACAGTATACACATTTGACCTTGCCAAAAAGTCAAAAAGCAATGGAGTAGTAAATCTATATTCTATGTTAGAGCAACTTTGCTTAATTAAGATCAAGGCTTCCAGAAA
>NW_011891186.1:11040-13023 GCF_000151845.1 Pteropus vampyrus
ATTACATTATTAACTATTTTCCTTATGCTATACTTTATAGTTCCCAATTTTGTAACTATCCATTTGTACTTTTTAATTCCTTTGCCCTTTTTCGCTGTCCCTCCAACCCCCGTCCCATCTAGTAGCCCTCTAAATATTTTCTGTATCTATAAGTTTATTTCTATTTTTGTTGTTATTTTGTTCTTTAGATTCCACGTGTACATGAGATCATGCAATATTTGTCATTCTCTATCTGACATTTCATTCAGCACAATATCCTCTAGGTCCATGAAGGCAATATCTTCTTCCATCCCCTTTTAGTCTGCATGTGTCTTTTAATCTGAAGTGAGTCTCTTGTAGGCAGCATATGTAGGGGGGGTCTTGTTTGATTATTCATTCAGCTACTCTATCTTTTGGTTGGAGCACTTAATTCTTTTCCATTTGAGGTACTTGTTGATAGGAATGTAGTTATTACCATTCATGTTTTTGATACTTTTTTTTTTTTCTTAAAGAGGTCCCTCCAACATTTCCTGTAATACTGGCTTGGTGGTGATAAATTCCTTTACCTTATTTTTGTCTGGGAAGCTCTTGATCTGTCCTTTGACTCTAAATGAGAGCTTTGCTGAATAAAGTATTTTTAGATGTAGATCCTGCATTTTCACATTGAATATTTTGTGTCAAGCCCTTCTGTATTGCATAGTTTCTTTTGAGAAATCAGCTGCTAGTCTTATGGGTACTCCCTTGTAAGTAACTGCTTTTCTCTTGCTGCTTTTAAGATTCTCTCTTTGTATTTAAATTTTGGCACTTTAATTATGATGTGTCTTGGTGTGGGCTTCTTTGGGTTCATCTTTTTTGGTACTCTCTGGAGTCGTACGTCTATTTCCTTCACCAGGTTAGGGAAGTTTTCATTATTTCTTCAAATAGCTCTTCAACCTCTTGTTTTCCTTCAGGTACGCCTATGACACGGGAATTTTTACATTTAATTGTTTCCCATCAGCATCTTAAATTATTATTATAGTCTTGGCTTTTTTCTTGCTGTTCTGATTGAGTGTCCTTGGCTACCTCATCTTCTACATTGGTGTTTTGATCCTCTTCCTTATCCACTCTATTGATTTCCTCTAATACACTCATCTGTATTCTTCATTTCTGACTGATTCCCTTTTATAATTTCCATTTCCATTTTTATGTTTTCTCTCTTTGTTAAAGTTCTCACTGAATTCATCTACACTTCCTCTAAGTTCTTTGAGCATCTTTGTAACCAGTGTTTTGAACTCTGCATTTATTAGATTGCTTGACTCTATTATTCCTGGATCTCTATTCTGTTCTCTCATATGGTTTCTGCTTGTTTGTTTTCCCATTTTGCCTGCCTTTTTGTGTCTTTCTATGGACTAAGCAAAGCTCCTAAGTCACCCGGTCTTATTAGAATGGCTTTGTGTAGTAAGTGTCCAGTGAAACAGTCCTGAGAGGGGTTCAGCTGCAGGCCAAGTTTAGCCCCAGCCTGTGCCCCTCCTGGGCCGCCTATTAAGATTCAGCAAGCAATCCACAGTTGCTGTGCTTATTGTTGCCTCAAGAGGCCACGCCAGATGCTGAGGCCAGCTGTCACCAGTGTGAGTCTTGGTGCTGCTCAGCAAGGAACACTGGACTCTCGAGGACACAACTGGATGTGGCCTGAGTAGGGCCACCAGTTGAGGGGAGGCAGAGTTTCAGGGAATCCTCTGGGTGGAGCAACCTCTTATCCAGTGTGATGACTTCTCAGCTATGGCGGCGCTGAGTCAGCACACTGGGAGGGGCGAGGGCTCAACAGAGGAACAATGGATACTGCTGGCACTTCTGTCCAGGAGAGATCCTTGCCTCTTGCCCTCACTTCAACAACTCAGTGTACCCCTGTAAGTCCATAGTGCCCCTGAGCAGCCAACCCAGCACTGGTGCTGAGAGTGAGCCAGTCTGTCATGGTGAAAATCAGCTCGTGGACACAGCCCCTTTAAGAGGTGTCTGCAGTTGCCA
>NW_011891187.1:0-678 GCF_000151845.1 Pteropus vampyrus
GTCAAAGAGACCCGAACTCAAGTTAAAAATTAGAGGAAAAGAATTCATAGGGTTACTAGACACAGGAGCTGATGTATCTGTTATAGCTCTGCAGCATTGGCCCCAGCAGTGGCTTAAACAACCTACTATGACACAGTTGCAGGGAATAGGGCAGCAAACCACTCCTGAGCAAAGTAGTGATTTATTAACCTGGCAAGATTAAGATAACAATAAAGGGACGTTCCAACCTTATATTGTTCCAAGATTACCTGTTAACCTCTGGGGAAGAGATATTATGGAAAAGATGGGAGTATATCTCCACAACCCAAATAAGATAATTACTCAACAAATGTTTGATCAAGGACAACTCCCATTTCAGGGGATGGGGAGATATAATCAAGGAATAATTAACCCTTTGCAGCCTATGCCATTGACACCTCGAGCAGGGCTTGGATAGTTTTGACAAGGGTCATTGAACAACCTGTACCCCATGCAGATCCAATAACCTGGAAAAGCGAGGACCCTGTGTGGGTGGATCAGTGGCCCTTGACTGAGAAAAAAATACAAGCTGCTCGGCAGTTAGTACAGGAACAGCTGGAGAGCAGACATATTGAGGAATCTAATTCCCCTTGGAATTCTCCTATATTTGTAATAAAAAAAAAATCAGGAAAATGGAGACTCTTACAAGATTTAAGGGCT
>NW_011891187.1:1668-3000 GCF_000151845.1 Pteropus vampyrus
TTGACTGAGGAAAAAATACAAGCCTCTCGGCAGTTAGTACAGGAACAGCTGGAGAGCGGACATATTGAGGAATCTAATTCCCCTTGGAATTCTCCTATATTTGTAATAAAAAAAAATCAGGAAAATGGAGACTCTTACAAGATTTAAGGGCTGTAAACCAGACAATGGAACTAATGGGAGCATTGCAGCTTGGGTTGCCTTCTCCGGCTGCCATTCCTAAAGATACTTATAAGATCATTATTGATTTGAAAGATTGTTTTTATACTTTTCCCTTATGCCCTGTTGATTGTAAGCGGTTTGCCTTCAGTGTGCCTTCATCTAATTTTAAAGAACCTATGACAAGGTATCACTGGAAAGTTTTGCCACAAGACATGGCCAATAGTCCTACACTATGTCAAAAATTTGTGGCTCAAGCATTGGCTTCCATACGGAAAAAATTTTCAACAGTATATTTAATTCATTATATGGATGATATCCTGTTAGCTCATAAAAACGAGCCTGCACTTTTACAGTGCTATAATCAATTACAGAAGGAATTGGAACACTGGGGACTAAAAATTGCCCCTGAAAAGGTACAACGGGAAGAGCCTTATACTTATCTGGGATACACGTTATATCCCAAGGTGATAATGCCTCAAAAGATACAGATCAGAAGAGATCATTTAAAAACTCTCAATGATTTTCAAAAATTTCTGGGAGACATTAATTGGGTAAGACCTCATTTAAAGATTACCACTGGAGAATTAAAACCATTGTTTGATATATTAAAAGGCGATGTATCTCCTACATCACCTAGACAATTGACACAGGAAGCAAGAGAAGGTTTACAGCTGGTAGAATCCGCTATATCTGCCCAGCAGGTACAATATGTTGATTATACTCAAGAGTGGTATGGATATGTTCTCGCTACAAAACATAAACCTACTGGCGTTTTGTGGCAGCATGGACCCTTACGATGGATCCACCTCCCTGTGTCGCCTTCTAAAGTTCTCAATCCATATCATGAAGCAGTGGCTTCTCTCATACAGCTGTTAAGAGAAGAGTCAAGGAAGTACTTTGGCAAAGAGCCACATATCATAGTAGTACCCTTTACTCAACAGCAATTAAATTGGTTATTTCAAAATTCTGACTCATGGAACATAGCCTTTGCATATTATACAGGAAAAATTGACAATCATTATGCTGGTGACAAACTTTTACAGTTTGCTAATATGCAATCATTTATCTTTCCTCGCGTAATTAAGACTACCCCGATACAGAATGCTCTTAATATATTTACTGATGGTTCCTCTAATGGAAAAGCCATGTATGCTGTTGACAACCAAAATCCTA
>NW_011891187.1:4365-4701 GCF_000151845.1 Pteropus vampyrus
GACATTTTATCCTTAAAAGAAGCTCCCGAACTACAAATAAATACTGATCAAACAGTGCAAGAATTTATAAAGGGTTTAAAAGGTTTAGTCCCTACGTGGGGACCATTTACTCATTAGGATCTGTTATCGTTCTAGCCTGTTTCATGTTAGTCATCTTGTGTTTATTACCATATCTGTTGAAATGTGCAATATGAGCAGTGCAAGATGTTGGTTCCGAGATACATGCAATAAAATTAAAAAATAAAAATGCCCCAATATAGTGGCTGGTAGTCAAAGATGGGTAAAGACTTCTTGGAAACTGGACAACCTAAGACAGGGCATGTATGATGGAATACA
>NW_011891187.1:5641-6737 GCF_000151845.1 Pteropus vampyrus
GACTTCTTGGAAACTGGACAACCTAAGACAGGGCATGTATGATGGAATACATCGAAGGGAGTGTCGAAGGGAGTGTCGATTGTACCTTGATCTTCAAGATGTTACTTTAACTATGTTATCTTGGGATACACAAAGGAACAGATTATGTATAAAAAGGAGCCTAAGAAATAGCTCCTGCACTCTGTCTTCTCTTTTTTCTCAGTCCCCGCTCCCCCATTCAGGGACCTGGTTTGACTTGGTCGGCTGGTTTCCGACATAGGACACTTAATCTTGAGACACAGGTTCAAATGCACTAACAGTAGAGATACAACATGTATTTGCTGGAGTCCATTCCAATTTTCAACAATTTCCAAGAAGGACAACCAGATTGACATGTTAGGCTCTATTGTGCCATATAGAATAACACTTTCCCACTGTTGGGAAAATAAGTTAGAGAGCACTTAGAGCCCTTTGATCTTAGTGTCCGACTTCTTGAAGGCTGATAATCTCTCATGTATTCCTTGGAGTGCTATTGTCTTAGTTCTATTTTCCCAAAGTCTTTAGACTCAGGCAGGTTTTTGCACTCGTGTAACAGTGAGCATTGTTCTGTAAATTCAAGGTAGTATGTTAAGGTATAGTGTCACTTTCATTTTGAATTTACTAGACTTAGTGATATATAGCTTCAATTCCTTTTCTCACTAGCCTTGATTCTAGGCCTTCTCACCTGAGCAGACAAGGAGACAAGCCTCTCATCTCCCAGCTCAACCCCTATACTGGTCTTCTCAACATTCCAACTGCAGTGCCTTGTCCATCTTCTGTCCATCACTTGGGTCTTTGGGGCCCTTATCTTCATCTTGAGTTGTCTGATTTCATGTCCTCATTCATCATGTGATTATTAATTTTATATCAACTTGACTGTGCCATGAGGGGTCCGAAAGTTAGTCAAACAATCTGGGTGTGTCCATGAGGGTGTTTCTGGGTAGGAGAAAATTTTTAAAGTTTCCAATGATAGTTTACAATATTACTTTCAGATATACCACAATGATAGACATTTATATACCTTACAAAGTGATCACCTTGATTAAGTCTAGTACCCATCTGACACCATACGTAATTA
>NW_011891188.1:0-1631 GCF_000151845.1 Pteropus vampyrus
TACAAACTCAACTACTAAACATGAGATAATAGAAAATTTAAATTTTTAATCACAATAATTAGAAACTCTAGGTCACTAGATATAATATTCTATTATGAAAATACATTGTGTTTCATTGAGACAAAACTTTTAAAATGCGTTTCATCACTTACCAGCTTGAATACTTCCTCCGCGGAGAAACCGCCGGGCTCTGGTTCTCCAAAGGCAGACTGTGTGATTTGTGTATCGATTGACTCTGCGCGATTTGCGTATCGATCGACTCTGCGTGATTTATGTATTGACTGACTCTGCGTGATTTGTGTATAGATTGATTCTGTGTGATTTGCGTATTGGTTGACTGCGTGATTTGTGTATCGATCGACTCTGCGTGATTTGTGTATTGATCGATTCTGCGTGATTTGTGTATTGACTGACTCTGCGTGATTTGTGTTTGATCGACTCTGCGTGATTTGTGTATTGATCGATTCTGCGTGATTTGTGTATTGACTGACTCTGCGTGATTTGTGTATTGATTGATTCTGTGTGATTTGCCTATTGGTTGACTGTGTGATTTGTGTATTGATTGACTCTGTGTGATTTGTGTATTGATCGATTCTGCATAATTTGTGTATTGATTGACCTCACTTGCAGGCCAGGGAAAACGTCTTCCCGTGTCTGCCGAGCCCAGGCGGGTTCCACCGGTCGGTCCCGTCACGTACCAGCCTGGCCCGCGCCCTGCAGCGGTCCCCCCGCTCAGTCCTTGTCTCCCTCGACCTTCCTCACCGCGTCGCCGCTCGGGGCTGGCTCGTCCCCCGCTTTCCCGGGGGTGCAGTGGCGAACAGTGAGCGCCCAGCACGTGACTGCGGGGCGAACTGCTAAAGCCTCAGCGAGGCCGGGATCAGAGCGGAAAGCGCCTGAAATCACCCAAAATTGCGTTCTCCGTCCCCTTTCTGTTGGCAGCGACAACACAGGCATCTTGTTTTTCCTCAGATCCTGTTTTCAAGATGTATATCTGTCTCCTCTGAAAGTCGCCGTTTGATGAGAAAGTCCCCAAAACGCAGCCAAAGATTAAGAGCTAGAGAATCTCTCTGCGAATGATTTTTTTAAAAAGCCTCCAGGTTCAGGTACGAGGGCACTCATTTTCGTCACCTCAGAACCGCGGGGCCGCTCACCCGGCAACGGCTCACCGGTGCTTTCGCCCCGTTTCTAACGCGCACCGCGGATCGGGACAGGGAATTAAGGGCTAAGAGGACAGACACCAACCACACGAGAAGTGACCGTGACCGATGGGGTAGTGACGAGGGAGAGAGGTGAAAACAAAGGTAAGGGGCTTTTCTTGCAACAGCGACGTGGCGGCAGGGGCCACCGGGGTCAGCGCGGCCAGAAGGAGGCCTGCGTCTGCTCGGAAGACAGCACAGTGCAGCGTCGTAAACGTATGAGAATCAGCCCGATCGGCAGCAAAGGCGTCTTGACGCGGTCGGCATCCCCGGGGCAGGCGCGCGTGCCGGGCGTCCCGCAGGACCCCGTCTGCCGCGGGGGACGCTCGGAGGCTGAGCCGGGGCAGCCGGGAACCCGGGGTGCATCACACGACACTCCACGCTCTGGGCGGGAGGCCGCGGCCACCTGGTCTGTCTCTGAGCGCAGTGGGGCCT
>NW_011891188.1:3045-4140 GCF_000151845.1 Pteropus vampyrus
CCCAAGGTCGCGGGCTCTGGGACCCGGACGCCCTGGGCCCTGGTCGTTGTCCCTCTGCTGAGAGCCTGAGCCACACACTCAGCGCCCCTGGACAGCTGTTCACCAGAGCCCTTGGCACCCAGCACCGCCCCATGGGCATCGCCCGTGGAGGCCACAAGGGACTCAGGGTGGATAGGGGTCTGCCCTGGCCGGGCGGCGAGAGGCCCCCATGCAGACAGTTACCAGCGGCAGTAACGCACAGTAGAAGCCAGTCTGCTTTGTCCGTCACCATGGCGATCACAAACCATGCTGATGATCCAGCGCCCCTACCTGCGGGGCGGCCCACCCCCTCTTCCTTCCCCTGCTTCCTCGGAGGACACCCACGCGCCCCCAGGGACGGGCCAGGTCAGCCAGCTGCCAGCGGCAAGTGGGTGTGAACCCAGAGCCCGGGGCGGGGCTGGGGGGGCCTCGCAGACTGGACAGGGCCCCCGGCCCCCACGCCTGGGGCAGCCTTTTGCCAAAATCCACTTTACTCTCCAAACCGTGTCCTTGTCCTCAGCCGCAGGTCCCTGTGAGTAAGGGTGGCAGACGACGTGGGGTCCCCGCGGGGGCATTTGCGTTAAGTGCCTACTGAGAAGAGACAGACAAACAAGTCGCGTGCACCTGCACGCGGGTGACATGTAGGGGGCAGCGTCTGGCACCAGGCAGGTGGCTACAGCCGAGGCCTGGGGTGGGTGCGGGACGGGGGCCGGAGCTCCGAGGGTCTGTCCACACAGCCACCCCCTCTCCCCGCAGCCTCCTGCCCTCTGCTCCTTCTCGTCGGGCAGCCTGCAGCCACGGCCCGGTCACGGCTGGCCACTTACTCCTGGACGGGGCCCTTTGAATCCTAAATCCATAGCGGTCAGTGTTTGCGTGTTCGTGCCTGGCCAGGGTCACACAGGAGGCAGAGGAGGCACTGGAGAGAATTCTAGGAATCTGCTCCGGGACTGAGGGGGAGTCGGAGCCAAGAGCAGCCGAGGGCGGGGGCCGGCGCGCCCCGTTATCAGCTGGCTGCTGCTCAACTTTCCTTCCAAGTCCCTCCTCCAGCGTGAGCAACGAGAAGCCAGGCCTCCTGGG
>NW_011891188.1:6065-6418 GCF_000151845.1 Pteropus vampyrus
CAGCGGGTCACAGGCCAGCAACTGGGCAGCTGGAAACGGGCGAGTGGCCGCATGGCGAGACCCAGCCGTTCGCGGGGCTATTTTGCCCTTTTAAGAAGAGGAGCAGCTTTGCCCCCACTGTGGGGAGAAGGGGTGGCTGCGGCTTCGCGGGTGCGCTGTGACCGGGGAGAGTGGCCCCGAATCTGGGCGGGCTGGGGCCAGTGTCGGGGGGCAGCCAGAGCGGGAAGAGGGCTCCGGACCCCCACGCGCAGACGCCAGGTGCTGCATGTCCTGGTGGCGGTGTCACCAGAGTGTCGCCAGGAGGTGACCCCCAGCCAGAGAAGACCTGTGGGCGTCCGCCCCCAAAGGGAGCC
>NW_011891189.1:0-696 GCF_000151845.1 Pteropus vampyrus
GGAAAATTTTGGTGGTGGGCCACTGGTGCCAGCCTGAACTGTAGTATCTCTTGAGTGAATCGCTGGGGTCTGCAAGCCCAAGGTGGACGGTAGCTGGCCTTGCTGTGAAGTGTTACTTTTGCGGGAGCCTGCAGGCTCAGCTCTGGCAGCAATATGCAGGTGACTCCCTGGGTCTCAGACCCACCGAACTCACACACCACCCAAAGGCTCTTCCAGCTGCAGAGTCTTACAGGCAGTTGGTGGGCAGCCCCAGGCCTTGAGGTACACTGGTCCTTTAACTAAACTGCCCCCGAGCCAGTACTGGGAGTAACCGACCTCTGCTCACAGTGTGGTCTCTCCCACTTGCCTCCAGATCCAGCACAGGCAGCAACCATCCGCAGATCACTTTGTAGCTCCTACCAGGTAGCCCTGAACAATCAAAGGCAGCGATTGACCTTGGCCTACACTGGAACCAACACACCCAGAGGCTGGCATCAGAACACAACAAAGCATCAACTGACTAGCGGCCATAAGCGGCACACCAAAATGGTAGTCTCAATAGGTATGCAAGCCTGTTGCAGCAAATCCCACTCCGAGCAGTCGGCCTTCACATAGCAGCTCGTACCCTGTGGGCATGGCCAGTCCCCGTAGCCAGTCAGCCCATGAGTCAGTCCCATCTATTGATGTGCTAAAGAGCAATCAAGGCTCAGGAGAACA
>NW_011891189.1:1966-6591 GCF_000151845.1 Pteropus vampyrus
AAGGGAGAGATCGACAGTAATATGGTCATAGTAGGGTACTTTAACAACCCTTGGCACCAATGGACAGATCTTCCAGACAGAAATCAGCAAGGAAATAGCAACCTGAAATGGCTCACTGGACTAGTTGGATATAATTGATATTTTTGGAGCATTTCACCCTGAAGCAGCAGAATACACATTTTTCTTAAATGCACATGGAACATTTTCCAGGATAGACCACATTAGGCCACAAAACAAGTCGTGGTAAATTTAAGAAGACTGAAATCATATCAAGTGTCTTCTCAACCACAATTGTATGAAACTATAAATCAACTACAAGAGAAAAACTGGAAAATACACAAACACTTGGAGGCTAAACAACATGCTACCAAACAATGAATGGGTTAACAATGAGATCAAAGAAGAAATCAAAATATATCTGAGACAAATGAAAATGAAAACACAACAATTCAAAATCTATGGGACACAGTGAAGAAGGAAACTCACAGCAGTACAGGCCCATTTCAAGAAACCAGAAAAATCTCAAATAAACAATCTAACCTTACACTTAAAAGAGCTAGAAAAAGAACAGCAAACAAAACCCAAAGTGAGTAGAAGAAAGAAAATAATAAAGATCAGAACGGAAACAAATGAAATAGAGTCTAGAAAAACAATACAAAAGATTGATGAAACCAAGAGCCAATTCTTTGAAAGGATAAGCAAAATTGATAAACCTTTAATCAGACTCATCAAGAAAAAAAGGGAGAAGACCCAAATAAATAAGATCAGAAATGAAAGTGGAGAACTACAGATTCCACAGAAACATAAAGGATTATTTAAAAATAACACGAGCAATTATACGCCAACAAATTGGACAATCTGGAAGAAATGGATACATTCCTAGAAATCTACAATCTCCCAAGACCGAGTCAAGAAGAAACAGAAAATCTGAACCGACCAATTACTACCAAAGAAATAAAATCAGTAATCAAAAAACTTCAAATAAATAAATAAAACAAGTCTTGGACTGAATGGCTTCATGGTGAATTTTACCAACCATTCAAAAAAGAATCAACACCTGTACTTCTCAAACTATTTTACCAAACATTCAAAGAAGAATTAACACCTTCTTCTCAAACTATTCCAAAAAATTCAAGAGGAGGGAAAGCACCCTAAATCTTTTTACGAGGCCACCATTACCCAGATTCCAAAACCAACAGAGAGTTCAGAAAAAGAAAACTATAGCTAATATCCCTGAGTCTCCCTGATGAACACCGAATTCAGCAATACATTAAAAAGATTGTATATCATAATTGAGTTGGATTTATTCCTGGGATGCAAGTTTGGTTTAATTAATATGATACACCACATTAATAGATTGAATGATAAAAATTATACGATCATATAGTAGATGAAGAAAGCACATTTGACAAAATCCAGCATTGTTTATGATAAAAACTCTCAGCAAAATGGCAGTAGAGAGAACATATCTCAACATAATAAAGGCCATATATGACAAACCTGCAGCTAACATCATATTCAGTGGGGAAAGACTACAGCATTTTCCTTAAGATCAGTAACAAGACAAAGATGGCCACTTTCACGGCTTCTATTCAACATTATATTGGAAGTCCTAGCTACAGCAATCAGACAAGAAAGAGAAATAAAAGGTATCCAAGGGGAGTTAAAGACCTGTTTTCAGAAAATTAGAAGCCCTTGAAATAGAAATCGAAGAAGATACAAATAAATGGAAACATATACCATGCTCATGGGTAGGAAGAATCAATATCGTTAACATGATCATACTACCTAAAGCAATCTGTGGATTCCATGCAATCCCTATCAAAATACTAATGGTATTTTTCACAGAACTGGAATAATCCAAAAATTTATATGGAACCACAAAAGACCCTGAATAGTCACCATAATCTTGAGAAAGAAGAATGAAGTCGAAGGTATCACACTACCTGATATCAAACTGCAGTACAAGGCTACAGTAATCGAAACAACATGGCACTGTCATAAAAACAGATACATAGATCAAAAGAATAGAGAGCCCAGAAATAAATCCATGCCTATATGGTCATTTAATCTATGACCAAGGAGGCGAGAACATACAATGGGGTAAAGACAGTCTCTTCAACAAATGGTGTTGAGAAAACTGGACAGATACATGCAAAAAAAATGAAACTGGACCACCTTCTTACACCATACATAAGAAAAAACTCAAAATGGATTAAAGACTTAAATATAAGACCGAAACCATAAAACTTCTAGAAGAAGACAGGCGGTAAACTTTCTGATAGTGCTTTTAGTAATTTTTTTCTAATATATCTCTTAGGGCAAGGGAACAAAAGGGAAATATAAACAGATGGGACTACATCAAACTAAAAAGCTGCTCGAGAGTAAAGGAAACCATCAACCAAACGAAGGGACAACCTACTGAATGGGAGAAGATGTAAGTCTACGATACATCTGACAGGGTGTTAGTACCCGAAATTTATACAGAACTCATACAACAACAACAACAAACAATTCGATTAAAAAATGGGCAGAAGACCTGAACAGGTATTTCTCCAAAGAGGAACTACAGACGGCCAGTAGACATATGAAAAGATGCTCAAGGTCACTAATCACTAGAGAAATGTAAATTAACACCACAACGAGATATCGCCTGACACCTGTCAGAATGGCTATTATCAATAAATCAAAAAACAAGTGTTGGCGAGGATGTGGATAAAAGGATCCCTCGTGCACTGTTGGTGGGATTGCACATTGGTGCAGCCGCTATGAAAAACAGTACGGAGGTTTCTCAAAAAATTAAAAATAGAACTACCTTTTGACCCAGCAATCACGCTTCTGGGTATTTAGCCAAAGAAAACCACAACACTAGTTTGTCAAGATCTATGCACTCCTATGCTCACATCAGCACTATTCACAATAGCCAAATGATGGAAGCAACCTAAGTGCCCATCAGTAGACAATTAGATAAAGAAGTTATGGTTCATATATACAATGGAATATTACTCAGTCATTAAAAACAAAAACAAAAACAAAAAAACGAAATCTTAGCATTGGCAACAACATGGATGGACCTAGAGGGTATTATGCTGAGTGAAATAAGTCAGACAGAGATAGATAAATACCACGTGACTTCACTTACATGATGAACAAACTAAACAAAAACAGACTCACACACAGATAAGAGAACAAACTGATGGTTGCCAGAGGGGAGGGAGGTTGGGGGGCTGGGTGAAAAGGGGGAAGGGGTGAGGAAGTACAGTTAGTGTGTCGCAAACAGTCAGCAGGACGTAGAGAACAGCGTAGGGACTGTAGTCAATAGTACTGTAATGGTTGTGTGTCGTGCCAGATGAGTGTTGGAGTAATCGGGGAATCACTTTGTAAATTATATACATGTCTAATCGTTGTACTGTATACCTGAAACTAATATAAAATAATTTTTTTAACTTAAAATGTTTTTGATAAAAAAAAATGAAGTATTTCAAGGCGCTTGGTCTCACATAGCCCTGATCTGCCTGATGATAAGGAACTATCTGGTCGGTGACTCAGACGACAGAAAGGACGTCGTCTGATAGAATCTTCATCAGAGGGGCCTCAGGAACCTTCTAGCCTCAGTCCCACGCAGGGTGGGAGTTTCCGCCTGAAAATCTCTGGCGGCTGGTCACCCAGCCTCTGCTGGACAGCAGCGACAGGGCAGTGCCTTCCCTGTGTGTCAGGCAACTTCATGGGAGGCAGTTCTGATCGTTGTGCCCTACGGTGAGCTGAGATGGCTCCCCCTACGATTTCTTTCCATTTGTTCAAGTTCAGCCCAATGAAGCTAGTCAACGTATATAGGATTCCTTTACTATGTATCAAACCTGTGCGGTTTTTTAAACGTAATCCTTCCATTTATGATTAATAACTTGCCTTTGAGCTTGATTTGATAAACATTTATTTTAAGAATTGCATAGAGAGTTCTAAAGACACATTTATTTGATACTTTAGGGCTACAAAGTCGTCACATTCATTATCGTCTTCCATTTGAGTAGCGGCAGGGTCTGGTGGAAAGAAAATGAACTTGGGAGTCAGAAAAACGCAGGTTCACATCCCAGCTCCGACGCTGGCTGTGGACGTGGCTTCACTCCGTGGGCCTCAATTTTCCCACCTACAAACTAGGGGTATGCACACTGTCCCCACGGCCATAGAACCTACTAGGTAATGAATAGACGACTACTGCTACAATCGGTAATTTTATTATGATCATCTCTGGTCCTCCCTGTCTCCCTGAGTGGGAGGTGAAGCCAGTATCAACTCCCTCAAGGCAAAAGAGGAAAAATCAGGGTAAGCAACGGTGCCTGGAAACCGCCTGATTGTTTGCCCTCACGGGAGCAGCGAAGGGAGGCATCTCAAAACACAAGGCAAAACAAAAGCTAAAAACAACCCCCTGAGTGTGTTCATCTCGCTAGCGTGTCCTTCATCTTCTCCCAGCTCCCAGTTTCCCCAGCCGTTCATCCCGTGAGATGTGAGACGTTTCCAAACCTTCAGTCACTCCAGCTGTTCTCTGCCCCTGCTGCGGTCCATCCGTTCCTCAGGGGCCACACCTCGCTCTGGGCGTGAACTCACTGGTCCAGAGCATCACGATGAGA
>NW_011891189.1:8219-8992 GCF_000151845.1 Pteropus vampyrus
GGCACACTGCCAAATCCTTAGGATGTTCAAACCTAGAATTATGGGGCAGGTGAAAGCTGCCGTGGGCACAGGTCGGGATTCTTCGAGGATCAAGCATCGGCTTCCAAGTTGGGTGAAAATCAGTGAAGGGCCCTGGGGTTCAGAGCCAGGTCGGAGCACACCTGCCAGCTGCTTCCGGATGGCAAAGGGCAGGTGACCCCTGCAGGACAGGCCCCTTCCCCTCAGCCTCCCCCGTCCCCAAGGGCACTCCCTCTGGGCATGTCCACCACTGTCACCTTGCTGGCCTTACAAAGGCCCATTTTGTACCTCCTCTGGGTCAAGCGTGGAAAAGGCTCTGTCTCCTAGCACAGCGGAGCTGGGCTGTTTTCCGAAAGATTTCATTGAACACCAAGAGAGAGCAGAATGGAAATTTTTTTAAAAACACAGGCATTAAAACTGCCAGGTTTGGGGGACACGGGAGGATGGGCAGTTACTGTTTAACAGGTGCAGGGTTTCAGTTTTACAAGACGAAAAAATGTTCTGGAGATAGATGGTCGCATAGCAGTGAGAATGGACTTCATGCCACTGAACTGTGTATACACTTAACAATGGTTACACTGCTAGGTTGTGTGTATACGTTGCCACAATTTATAAAAACCTCACTGGGCTTAGCAAGTCCAGACTTCTGACTCTGCCACGGCTAACTTCTCTCTATAGTTCATGAGTTGTATTCTGTCCCAGAGCCCAGATAAGATGGTTACTTTCTACCTCAGGTGAGGCAAACAGGATTCAGT
>NW_011891190.1:0-336 GCF_000151845.1 Pteropus vampyrus
TCTAGGATGACTGCGGGGGCTGCGTGCTGGAGGGAAACGGGCAGCCGCGGGTCCAGCCCACGTGCGAGCGGAGGGGGATCAATGCCCGCCTCGACCGGGCGTGGAGGGGCGGCGCCTCTGTGGGGCGTCTGCCACGGGAGCGTGGCCATTTTCTTTTGCCTTTGTTTATTTTTCTTCATTACCTATTGGTGGTCGCCACATGCCCTTTGCACGGGAGCTGCAGACGCGGTCTGCGCTGTCGGCCGTCTGCGCTGCAGACGGAGCAGCCCTCGCCTCGCGGGCCTCTGGGCTCGATGCCGGCCTTTGCGTGCCCTTCCCACAGCCAGGTGGTACAGG
>NW_011891190.1:4084-8146 GCF_000151845.1 Pteropus vampyrus
TTCGTAAGGATGAAAAGCCGTCCGAGAGCGGCACGGAAGCGCAGGTTCTAGCTCTGGGCTTTGATCGCCTGGCACGTAAAACGATGGCCCACCTGCAAAACAGGTCTTCGTGGCCCGACTGTGAACAGGCTGGCTTCCTGGAGAGCTGTCTGGGGGTCGGGCGGGCTGGGTTCACACCGGAGGCAGCGTCCAGATGCCTCCATCGGCTGTGTCCTCTGCTACTGTGTTTGGTGTAAACAGCTGAGAAATCGTTACCTGTGAGTGTGGGACACAGCACGCCGTTCATCAAGCTTAGGACGGGTTTACAGTATTAGCAGGTATTTCTCAAGCAGGAAGAGGGAGGAAAGCCCTGGGCGGGGCACGGAGAGAGGAAGGTGGCTGTGCACAGGCCTTTGCATCCGATGAGGAGGAACCGCCAGAGAGGGCGTTTGGCAGCCTGGGGAGACGGGTGTGCGCCCCAGCTTGCTGCGTCTGAACCCCAGCCCGGTTATAATCCGGTGGCGCAGCCGTGAAGCGAGAAAGGCACTTGACTGTCTACCCAGTGTCCTCCCCTCCCCTGCCTGTCAGTGGCTGTCTGTTGGTCCTTGCCGTCAGGATCTGGAGGTGTCTCCTCGACTATCTCGCGGATTGTTAATCCTCCATTCCTGGCTACACTGGGGCTCGGTGGCGAGCAGAGAGGAAGGCGGAGGGGACCCCCAGGCCCCTCATCCCTGCCCGGCTGTCAGGTGGGAGCCCCGTTGTGCCGAGGAGACCTGGACCGGCCCCCTTCTGAGTTTCAGTGAAGCCATGCTCCAAGGAGGTCACGTCGCGGGTGGATGTCCAACCCCTTCCTCTCCTTCCCTCTTCGTGGCATGGAGCTGGCCCCAGCCCCTTCTGAAAAGCCGTGGCCCCAGGCCCCCGGGAACGGGCCCACTGCCCTCCAGAAGTCACCCACTGTATCATTCACTTGCTCCACAAGTACTGAGTGCCTGCTGTGCGCCCAGCCAGCGGGCCGCCCGAGGTCACCCATGCGATTGTCCGCTCGCGGCTTGAGACGTGTCGATGGGAACCTGGTCGGGGAGACCCCTCCAGCACCCCTGACGCCCTGGCGGAAGCCTCCGCTGGGGTCTAAGGCCGTGGAGGCGTCGACAGCCTGGGGCCGCGTCTGGGCAGGGCAGGCCGAGGCCGCTCGGGCCCCGGGCCCCTGGACCCTCTCCAGAGAGGGCTTGACCTGTTGAGACTTTGAAAACATCTCAAATTTTGTTTTCATCACGAGTCATTTCTAGAAAAATAATGACCAGAGAATGGCCCAGTGTGTGTCATCGCCAGAAGATGCACTGAAATGTCACGGTCGACCCGGGGGCTGATTTGAACGTCTTTGGTACTAAAATTATCATACGTATTTCCCTCGGAGACAGACTGACGCGGACTGATTATTTTTACCCGTCCGCCTTCCTCTCCTCCTTCCTTGTTCCTTTTGAAGCCTCGCTCTCTGGCGTGGAGGGAACGGAGCTCATTTATTCGTGGTGACAGCAGCTCTGTCGTCACGTGGGTTTGGTTACTTGCTCCCTGGTAAGCCGAGCCCGGGCCTGCGCTTGGGAAGTTGGAGGTGCCCCAAGGCGCGCGGGGACCCGGGCTTCCTGTGCTGCGGATGGGGGACGAGCCGGCTGGAGGAAGGTGTCAGCTCATTTCAGGGGAAGCTCAAGGAATTGGATGCTGGAATAACACTCCTCACGGCCTTCCTGTAACCTCCGCATCCAGGCCCCAGGGGACGCGAGTGCCCGTCACTGCGGGCAGAAAGCCACCGCCCCGTCGCCGTTTGTCTGCTAGGGAGGCTGCACGCGGCCGCGTGGGGGCCTGTGGCTGACGCCCCTCTGAAGGGAACGGGGACAGGGAGGCTGACGCGCCCACGTGTGCATGTGAACCGGACGCCGTCCGGTCCCTTCCAGTCAGGCGTGTGACACAAGGCTGTTTCCTTGGTCTCAACCCTTGGTCTTTCGGTTTGTAAATAACGTGGTTTTGGTTTCCGTCACAGTCCCCAAATGTGGCCCCCTTCCTTCTGTCCCCTTGTTTCCGCACCGGCCACGCCTCTGTCAGAGCTGTCCCCTGCCCTGGGAAGGTTCCAGAAGGTGCCCTGACTTCCTCGGGTGGTGTCCATGGATCTCCCCGGAGGCTTCCTCGCTGCCCTGTTTCTCTCTCCTTGGGCGACTCACTTATGTCCACGTCCCTCAGGCCTGCAGCGGCTCACGGTTAATGTTTATCAGGCACTTCGGCGGGCCGGTTACTGTTCTGGAAGGTTCTATACGGGCTGTCTCACTGATCCTCACAGTGGCTCTGTGGCCCCGTTTCATACATGGGGAGACTGAGGTAGGGGACACTGAAGTATCCGGGCCAGCGGTTCTCACTGGGGTGAGTCTGTCCCCATGCCTTCTGACACCATCTGAGGACAGGTTTGGTCGTCACAGCAGGGGGCGGGGTGCTAGCTGGTGAGGCCACGGGTGCTGCTCAGCATCCTACAGTGCCCGGGGTGGCCCACACAGGTGGTCCCGCCCCCCACGTCCTGGGGGAGGGGACACCGTGCCACAGGCCAGCTGTGAAGGCCAAGTCGGGATCTGAACTCAGCATCTGGCTTCTGGGCTCAGGCTTGTCCGCAAGGCAGACTCCTCCGGGGGGAGCAGCTCGGTCCACCCGTCCAGCCGTCCCCCCGGTCCATTCGTTCATCATGCAGTCTTTCGCGGGACGCAGAGGGTCCAAACTGCGGTGTGATGGGAGCGACGTTCACATGGTGTAGGGAGGTGCGGTCCGCCAGCGCCTCCCGCTCCCGAGCTCTCGTCGAGTTGAATTTAGCTCTTAAACCGGAGAGTAACGTACCATTCAAAGGAGAGTCATCGCCTGGCCTGTAGCTGAAGTCTCAGATACAGCAGGGGCGGAATCCTTTCCTGGGAAAGTTCGCCCTTCAGACGTCCAGGACTGCTTCGAAGTTCCCGCTCCTTAGCACCGCTCCGATCGTTCTGCGGTCTCTTCCGGGTGACTCTGTTTCCGGCAACGTCCCGCGCCGAGGGTGCGGTGTGGATGGATTTCACCAGCAGCCTCCTGTTCTCGTGCAGCTCCAGGGCTTCCAAAGAGCAGAGTCGGTGTGCCCCTCCCTGGACAGAGCAGGCTGTTGGGGACGGGGACTGTCCCCAAGCCCACCCTGCGTTCCTCCCTGGGGCTCTGTTAGCCTTCTGGGGCCACTGCGAGGAAGAACCACAGACTGGGCGCTTAAAACGACAGAAACGTGTTCTTTCCCAGCTCTGGAGGCTAGAAGTTTAAAACCAAGGTGTCATTTGGCCCTCGCTCCCTCTGGAGGCTCGAGGGGACCGTCCTTCCTGCCTCGTCGTGGCTTCTGGAGGTGCCAGGTGATCCTTGGCTTGTGGCCGCATCACTCCGGTGCCCGCCTGTGTCCTCACACGGCCTCTTCCCTGTGTGTGTCTGTGTCCCAAGTTCCTTTTTCTTAGAAGGGACAACAGTTGTTGGGTCAGAGTAACGTTTTAACTCAATCGCATCTGCAAGGACCTGTCTCCAGATAAAGTCGTGTTCACGGTACTGGGGCTCAGAGCTTGAACATATGATTTTGAGGGGCACGATCGTACCCTCCTCGAGGCTCTGGTGCACAGCGGCTACTTCTTGTCAACCTGTTTGTCCAGCATCTGCTGGGGCCGGAGGACGCTCCTGGGCGGGCGAGTTTTCTATGGTTGGTTTTCCTTTTAAAGATCCAAGCAAGAACACGAAAGTCCCCACGTGCCACCCGGCCAGCTGCCAGGGGTCGATGAGCTGGGCATGCAGGGAATGACAACAGACACCGGAACCTCTGACCTCGGCCAGTCAATTGGCCTGAAGACGAGCCTTGTGCGATCAGAGCCCCCCTGTGACGTCGGAGGGGAGACGAGGCTCCCCGGCCAGGTCCTGCCACGGTTCCCCCACCGCAGGTCACCGAGCATCCGGTGCGGTGTGCAGCTGCTGCTGCAGAAAGAGCCAGAACACAGGCTCCACGAGGCAGGGCCGAGAGCGGGAACGGGCTTGCCTGCGCGCTCCTCACCTGGC
>NW_011891190.1:11086-11497 GCF_000151845.1 Pteropus vampyrus
CATGATTTGGGCTGGGTCTGGCGGGCCGTGTGCCTTCTGGGCCCGTCCGCTGCAGGCACCGGGAGTTTGAAGGCCACACGGATAATCCGGTGAGCTGGCTCCAGCCCTCACGTGTGAGTGACTCCCACAAGGGAGCCAGCGCCGTGGGTGCCCGGAACCATTTTGTTTCTTGCTGGAATGTGATTTTTATGTATATTTTTTAAACGGGTGTGTCTGGGGTTCTGGGAATTAGCTCTCAAGACAGTAGTTGCCCCCAGAAGGCCCGCAGTGGGCTGGGCTTCTGGCCTCCCTCCCACATGGGGGGCAGGGGAGGGCCTGGGCAGGTGTCTGGGCTCCTTCACAGGGACGGGACATGGATGGGAGAAGGTTCCAGGGCAGAGCCAGTCACTAGGAAGTCAGACCAAGTGGGAG
>NW_011891191.1:0-1222 GCF_000151845.1 Pteropus vampyrus
TCTCTTCTGTGCAAGTCAAGGAAACTGGACAAGCTTTGGTGTGACCCTAAAGCTCTTTGTCTATACCTGGGACTATGCCAGTCCAGAAATGTGCCTTCTTTCTCGCCACAGAGAAATGGAAGCAACAGGCAGGAAACAGGCAGGAAATCACCAGTAGTAAACGCTAAACCGATTGTCATTAGCACCTTGATCACACCTTCCCGAGGCCTCGGTCCCACTGTCAGTGAATCCTCAGCCTGTTGGGGGACCACGTCCGTCGGTAACCAGTGCTTACCTGGAAGCAGGATGTCCCCTTTTGCAGGATGCAACACTGACCTTCAGCCTTCCACACAGCTGCTAAAAAGCAAAGTGGTCCTTGCCCACCTGCCGCCCCTCTTCACAGTTCCTCACTGGGTTTCTGATCTCTGCGAGGCGTGAGCTCATAAAGGCTTGAATGTAGGCCTCTTATTAAGAAACTCCTGATAATCTAAACCTTTTGCAGCCCATAGGAATGAACTAAGCACATAGGCTTTGGTCACTGTGACCAGGCAGGTGGGACAGAGGAAAAAGGGACAGATTTAAGAGCCGGGGACCACCCCACTCCTGAAACCATACAACAGAAGCAATCACCTCCAGCACACATGAGACCCATGCCAGTGAACAGTGCCCCGTGGTGAGAACGATTTAGACCCCAGCAGGAGGAAATGAAGTGTGCACTTCAGCTCAACAGAAGCGCCTTGTCTCTGTGCTTGGAAGAAAACGCCTAGCACCGTCTTCTCCAACATTTTCCCAACGAGAAGTCTGTGGCTCAGACTAGCCTTGACCTTGCTTCCGATTGGTGGGCAGAAGTGGAGGCAGCTGGAATGGAGAGACGGTGAAGGCAGCCGGGGTACGTGTGTACCAGTGTGTGAGCGTGCAAGCGGCGATGCTCCGATGCCGAGGCAGGGAGCGTGTGGGCTGGCACGATCCAGCAGGGGCCGAGCTGACGGGTGGATGTGGAAAGAGACAAGAAAGGACACTCGCTCCCCAGTGAATCATCAGAAGTTCCAACTGCGTCACCGACCGAAAGAGGTTAGAAACCTCTAATACAGCGAAAGCCACAGCAAAATGATCTGAAGCCTTGCTGGAAACCGGCTTTTCAGTAAAATCTCGTGTACTCATTTGCCTCTGAACACTATCCAGCCACATTTTTTCCATTCGAAGAATTTTCGAATCCATTTCCTTTTGCAAACATCTTTTGAAT
>NW_011891191.1:2822-3129 GCF_000151845.1 Pteropus vampyrus
CAGGGAAGTGGGGCTGGACGAACTTGAAGTCCCCGTCCTGTTCTCAGGATCTTCTCAACTCAGCTAAGAAAATAAAACAAATAGTGAGCACCACGAGCGACCAAGAAAATGTGCATTCCCAAAGAAGCCTGCTCCGGGGGCTGCATGCCCCATCCAGGATGGATTTCTGGAGAGCCGAGACAGACTTAGTCGTGTAAAATGCAGAAGGAAGTGAACTGGTATGAGACTTGGGATGCTCTCGTGTAAACCCTCTGATCACACTTTTGTGTATTTGGGCTTCTTCGACCAGGGCTGCTAGGAGTTCTTA
>NW_011891191.1:3236-4365 GCF_000151845.1 Pteropus vampyrus
CAGGGAAGTGGGGCTGGACGAACTTGAAGTCCCCGTCCTGTTCTCAGGATCTTCTCAACTCAGCTAAGAAAATAAAACAAATAGTGAGCACCACGGGCAACCAAGAAAATGTACATTCCCAAAGGAGCCTGCTCCGGGGGCTGCATGCCCCATCCAGGATGGATTTCTGGAGAGCCGAGACAGACTTAGTCGTGTAAAATGCAGAAGGAAGCGAACTGGTATGAGACTTGGGATGCTCTCGTGTAAACCCTCTGATCACACTTTTGTGTATTTGGGCTTCTTCGACCAGGGCTGCTAGGAGTTCTTAAATGGAATCAAAAGGTTGGTCCTTACATATCAACGTTTGTATGCATATTCAGCTTTTGTAAGTGGCTCTAGTCCCTTGAAATGTCAGGCTAATAGGCACCAGGAATTCACACCTGACCTCCACAGAGCCAAACACCAAGGGCCTAATTTTGGCCTGGGTCCCAACAGTAAAATTCAGCATCAATATTGACACTCTAGATTACTAATTCTACTTTCTGTTTTCTTAGGAATGAAATCTACAGACCTTCCATTTCTGAACCTTTGCCCGGTTTGGGAAGCTGAGCCATCAAACTGAACTTTATCTGGTGAGGGTAAACAGGTTTGACTCCAAATACAGCAGTCCTGTGTCCCTATCAAGATTTATTATCTATTTAAGTCCACGTTTGCACGGACACAGCTTTAACAGCCTCTGTTTCACCAGAAACCGTGCAGACCCAGACACTGTGGTTTTGACCACGTTGATATTGAGAAGAAATATGTTATTTCTCCAATGTTGCTCTGGAATGAAGTGATCACGTGTGAGTCTGTTCCTTATAAATGTAGAGGTTGCTAAGTGTGATGAGAAGCTTTGGCCAGCCCCCTCGTTTACCAAAGAGGAAGCGTGCTCAATGTCACACCATGTCAGTGGCAAAGGGTAACCAGAACCTCTGTCTATAGTGCCTCCCACCACACCACGTTGCCCACTCCACTTAGCACATGAAATTCAAAGAAGGTGTTTTCTGGAGGGCGTGGGGGAAGGGTGTTGTACAGCAGGCATGTTTAGCAGGTCTACCCAGAAGCTCCATTCAGCATCTTACAGATAGCCTTGTAGTGGGGCCACCCT
>NW_011891192.1:0-1136 GCF_000151845.1 Pteropus vampyrus
GTTAGAATTCTGAGATGTGGTACAAGCGTCACAGTATTGCTATTGGAGAGGTACCGGCTTGCCGTCTCGTCTGCCGCAGACAGCTGACAGAGGCCAATGTGGAAGAGATATGGAAGTCTATGACGTTATCATAGTATGTGCATTTGATATTGGTGAAATCTTTCAGTGGTTTATTTTTTAATTTGCTTCTCCCCTATTCTCTGCATATTTAATTTTTCTGAAATTATGTATAGAAATCTTGACTTTGATTGCAATATTTGCAGTTATGCTGCTTATCAAATATGATTTAACTGAATTCTGGGAATTTTCTGTTGTCATATAATGGCCAAGAATAGAAATTTGAAAGTTCTTAACTTTCTATTAACACCAAAATCTTAAGCTTAATGAAACACATAACGGGAAAATTTGATCTTTTAGGTTTTTGTTGTATGACAGGTAATTAAAGTTAATGATATAGCAAGTTATTTTCCCACAAAGATGTACTATTAGCAATTTCTCATTATTGGATAAACCAATTTTTGTTTCTGTGATATCTTTACTCATAAAATCATTTTTCTTGATATTCATTGTATTACGTTATTAACTTAGTGAAGCAATGTGATAATTGCAAAAGGATATCTTTCAGGTTTGTTCTGTCATTCTCAATATCTAGTTTTTTTGCCCCACAAAGATTGGGTAAAATGTATGAAAACAATGCATTTTAAAGATTGATCGTTTAGTGTGCCGGGTTTTTGGGTAAGTAATGATTTTTTAAAAATTAATCTAATTAATTATTATTTGTCTTTTAGTTTACAGAAAATCCTTGGCTTAGATTCTTTAGAAGAAGTTTTAGACGTTAAACTTGTCAACTCCAAGTTCATCATCCATAATGTATATAGTGTGAGCAAGCAGGGAGTTGTTATCCTTGATGACAAGTCAAATAAGTGCACAAAAATCACTTGGTTTCTAGTTGACTCAATATGTTGGCTATACAGGTCTATCGCCTTCTATTTGACTCTTCTCTAGGTCCTAAATAAATTTGCCCTCTCATTAAATATAGCATTCTCTCAGTTCCTAATACCTCTTAACTAATTGTCTAGATTAAAGAAATGTTATAGAAAGATAAATATTCTGGAGTGAAAACCTCAGCAGAATCC
>NW_011891192.1:4476-5822 GCF_000151845.1 Pteropus vampyrus
TTTTTTTTGCATATTTTTAACAAGAATAATGAAATGTTCAAAGAGGGGTACAACTGCTTAGAATGAACTACATACTTATCCTGGGAGGGAGTAATTCAAGGCAAAGTGTGTTGCTTGCTGAGACGTATCAAACTAATTACAGTATTTCAATTGACTAAGCTTGCAGTATTTCAGAGGAAGAAACGAGCAAAAATGGTGGCTATGTTTGCTGCTAGATTAATGTGGCACCACACATATAGATCTTTCAAAATTTTTATTATTTTAGTTAATCAAATTAAGTTATTTTATAAGAATTGTACAGAATATTAAAAGGTAAGAAGAGTTTTAAAGAGACCAACAAGAAGCCGTATTTATAGTGTCCCAGTGGCCTTGAAATGTGAAGGCCTAGAAAGCTTAATTGTCTCTTTTTGGTTTGATCCTTTCTCTTTAGAGACAACGATTCTGTAGGACGAATTTCCTTTCGGTTTTTACTGGCTTCATTTTCGTTCTCCTGAGGGTAGACATCTGTTTGGGTACTGTTGTTCAATCATGTTTTCTGCTGGCCCAGACTTGGCCAGAGCTGTCATACTCCTTTTTTCTGTGCTGTGATGGAAATAGAGAAGGCTGCGTAAGCTGTTCCTCATGGGACTTCTATGGTCTCTGGATGGATCATTGAGGGGCATTTGCTGACAGCTCTCTAGAGAGCTAAGCATTTCTTGTTCCTCTTTGGTCCCAGATACAAGTGGATCTTTGCCTTGCTGCTGGCATAGGATATGGCTGGGGCCAGGTTTTTCTAAGCTTCTTAAAGTTACTCCAACTTTGCAGTATGACTCTTTTTGATGTACTATCCTTTGATGGTTGGTTGGGGATCAATATGAGAGTTTCATAATTGGAATGAAATATAAGACACAATGTAAAATCTTTGTTTCAGAATACCTTTAAGAAAAAGTATGAATTCTTATTAGTCTAAAGTAGTTTAGAGATAGAAATCGATTACTTCACTCAGCTCTGACATAGAATTCTACATATATAATGAAATGTTTTAAAATTGCTTTATAACTTGTCTATTATACATGTGAGCTAATTGTTATTTTCAACTATATCAAGACTAGGAAAATATTAAATATTTCAAAGAAAATTATCATTGTTTACATTTAATAAAAATGCCTTTTGGAAGGGCTGGGTTTCAACAAGTAGGTTTCTTTTAAAATGGAAGTAAGCCAGTGATTTTTCTCATTATTTTATAATAGATTTCAACTTAGACATAAAGCGTATTTGTGTAAGCAAAATATGTCATGTCAATTTGCTTAATATCAATTTTTCCCATGAAAACTTTTTTTTACCTTGAATATCTGTATACACCACAC
>NW_011891192.1:8286-9856 GCF_000151845.1 Pteropus vampyrus
AATTCATATAATAATTTATAATTTTGGCTTCTTTAGAAAAACTGGAAGATCTGACAGTTTTGGGCTTGAATTTTCAGTGGCACAGACTGCTGCAGCTGTGTAGTGAGTGTTTCCATTAGGAGCAAGTGTTTCAGGGACATGAACTTCAATTTGCCAAGTCTCCAGTGCTCCCCATTGCTTCTCAGAAGCACAGTTCACATGACCCCCTTAGCTCAATTATTTCATTTGTCTGCTCCTATAAGCGTTGAGCTTGCAACTCCTGATTTATTTGCTAGTGGACTGGAAGACTGAGATAGAAGCTTTTTGCTGTTCCATTCTGAATGTTGGTTTAGAAAATGCCATTGAAATTCACAAAATTGTACACTGGATCATCTTGCTCAATAGGCTGAGATCTCCTCTTGTGTTTTTTAACCTAGAAGCATCCATAAGGTTAGGTTTTCTATTCTTTGGTTCTTTTGTATGGTTACTTCTAGGAGATCCTTTGGAGATGTGCACCATCTTTGCCTTGCTACCTCTCTGCCTATACATTCTTCACATTATCATGAGGTCTGTATCCCATGATAATTTTTAAGAGAAAACAGTTTTTTTTTCCAGAGAGTTCCTAGTTTGTGCACTTGACTAGACAGAGAGCTCTTGCTCATGTTAGTCCAAGGTTCTTGTTGGTGGCGCTCTCCGCTCTCAGGGCCCAGCGCATGCTTGTTGCTGGAGCTTTTGAAGATACAGATGGGCCAAGGTAAGGATATTGAATCACTTCCAAATATAGTGGCTACTATTATGTCAAGATTGTTGGAATAAAGTGGTGTTAAGTACTCCTCAAAGATGAGAATTTAAGGAGATGCCTAGCTATACCTAAATACATAAGCTATTTGTAAGTATACTGGTAATTACTAGAATAATTAACAAAACTTTTGGGAAAAAATTTTAAAACCTTTCTCATACCACTCAGTAGAATAAATTCCAGCTGGGTTAGAAAATTAAATGCAAAAGAATGGAAATCTAAAATACAGTTGATAGTTATCTGATTTGGGGGTGAGTGAAGGACTTTTTAAGCATAAAAGCAAAAGAAGTCATAAAAATGCTGAAGCATTGGGACTCTTCATGTGGGGAGAGCATCATTTTGTGCATGAGTGAATCTATAAGTACTTTCAATTCACTTGCTTTTCCTTAAAAGCTTCTAGAGAAATAGTCCCTCTTGCTGTGTCTTTCTTTGGGCAGAAGTTCTTACCAATTGACGTGTAGTCAGAATTCTTTCGGCTTAGTATAAACTTTTTCCTCTTTATACCTCTTCTCAGTGAAAATGAAACTGACTTTTTTTTTTTTTTTTTTAATTCCTTTGGTTGTTCGAAAACTGCAGTGAACTCTTCTTAAGTCTCTTGTTCTCTTGCTGGATGTGGTCCCAGTGGCCTTTCTGGGAACTCTAGGCCCTCTCTAAAGTTCATATTTCACTTCTTTTTTGAAGTTCCCATAAAGAATAGCTTATTGTTAACATTGCACTTGTTAGTGAAATGATCAGATCTACTTTGCAGAGATGAAAATTTGCGTTCCTAATGATTCAAAAGTAGATATCTGA
>NW_011891192.1:12053-13605 GCF_000151845.1 Pteropus vampyrus
TTTTTTTTTTTTTTAATTCCTTTGGTTGTTCGAAAACTGCAGTGAACTCTTCTTAAGTCTCTTGTTCTCTTGCTGGATGTGGTCCCAGTGGCCTTTCTGGGAACTCTAGACCCTCTCTAAAGTTCATATTTCACTTCTTTTTTGAAGTTCCCATAAAGAATAGCTTATTGTTAACATTGCACTTGTTAGTGAAATGATCAGATCTACTTTGCAGAGATGAAAATTTGCGTTCCTAATGATTCAAAAGTAGATATCTGATGTAACCATTGGGCCATGGGAGGGAGGGCAACAAAAAAAGGCCATCATGGCCAGAGAGTCACCTAATCTCTAATAACAGAACATTATAAATTTCCATTGAATTTGATTTTATTTATTTCTATCATAAGGAACAATTGGGTTTCTTTGAGGATTAAATTATTTATTCACTCACTGTTCCTTAATCCAGCTCCCTGATTGAAAAAATTCACAGATGAATTGCTTAAGTTATTTGGTGGATTGTTTAGTATATTTTCATTTTTTTTACTCTTATTTCACCAATGGAAACATAATCAAATTCAGGTAACTTGGTTTGTAACCCTACCTTTCTGGGCCCCAGATTCTTCATTGGTAGGTGGCAGTAATGCCTGTCATACTTACAGATATGGAAACATGAAACCTAAAGCAATGGGTAACATTTATTTTCCTACTAAATATCTTTTTTTTGTTTTGAAAACTACAAAAATTGGAACAATGCCTAAATTAAGATAGGGTAATTATATGTTGCCATCTAGTTATTTCTTCTCTCAATTGTTAGGAAGATTTTTTTTTTTTATGTGAAACTACTTGTGGTAGATTTTACAAGCTATAATCGGGATAAGCACTATTACATCATCCTGAAAAGCAAGCAGCAAGTTACCACTGGGCCTACAAAAGGCCATTGTTATTTTCTCAAGAGAAGTAAGATTCAGTTTTTTTATGATGACATCGAGATTGTAGAAATGATGAAAGATGAAAAAGTTATTCTTTTAGCTTCTGTTTAGCAAATGAAATGAATCCAAATAATAAACTAGTTACAACATTAAAACTCTTTGGCTATAAAATGAGAATAGAATGCTAAGGTCCTTCAGAAGTTCTTAAAATAGAACCTAAAGAAACCAAGAAGCTGTTTAAAATCAGTACTACTTTATGATGAAGAACCCAAAAGTACTTACTGAAGATGTCTCTTGAGATCAATGGTGGATTTTACAGCTAAGTTCTCTTGTAATCATTTTTTCCTAAATCCTGTAGTGTGCTTTTGTCAGTAAGCTTTTATTTAAGTTGAGGGGGGAGGGAAGATTAGGTGATGGTCAGCAATGAGAAGAAGTTAAGAAACAAAAATAGAGAGCTCAGATTAAACTATTTTTGAGAAATCTAAGTATTCCTCTATGATTCGAACTGAGAAAAGCAATACATAGCACTCTAAAATTCAAAGGCAGAACTAAAAGTGAGCTCTGCTTTGACATTTGAACAGATTGAAAAATAACATCCTTGGGACTGGATGCCAAGAAGGACTTAAATATTATAGATACATCAA
>NW_011891193.1:0-819 GCF_000151845.1 Pteropus vampyrus
TATATTAGCACCAGAAAACTCAAACTCAAAATATAAGTTCTCTATGAAAAACTCTATAAAACATTGAGAGGAATTTAAGAAATTTTATATAAATTAATATGTAGCATTTAATTGACCAAAAGACTTTATATGAAAAATCGATTTCTTCAGATTGAACTATAAACTCAATGCAATCACACTGAGGATTGCAGTGAATTTTTGTGGAATTTGACATGCCATTTCTATTATTTGTATGAAAATGCAAAAGATCAAGAATAGCCAAGACTACCTACTTTCAAATGTTTTGTCTTCTGAAAAATTATTGAAGACCTTAAAGGGTTTTAATTTACATATTGATATTTGCTATATTAGATGTTAAAACTGGGAACACATTAAAATATTTAAGATTAATTTATTTTTTAATTCATTTTAAAATGAGTACATTGTTTGAATATAAATAACACATAATAACATGTAAAAAAATACTGTATTTTTTCAAGCAAATACCTAGTAAAAACTGTACATTTACTAACTTCTACTGCTTTGTCATATCTCCTTCAGAATTAAATCTGTCTGGTTGAAATACATAAAGAAAATCCAGCCTCACACATACATGTAGCTGGAAAAGATGGGTTAACGTGCCCCAGAAAGGATCTTGGGGAGCTTGTGGGCCACAGACACACTTTGGGAAGCACAAGCCAAAAAAATTTTTAAATAAAATAACTAGGGAGTGATGACCTGGTCTATTTGTTATAAAGTGTTGATTATGAAAACAATATGGTGTTGGCAGAAAAAGAGGAAATTAACTGATGAGACAAAACAAAGATCCTAGTGGCAGAC
>NW_011891193.1:1324-2132 GCF_000151845.1 Pteropus vampyrus
ATTTGTTATAAAGTGTTGATTATGAAAACAATATGGTGTTGGCAGAAAAAGAGGAAATTAACTGATGAGACAAAACAAAGATCCTAGTGGCAGACATACAGGTACATGGACTCTTCATTGATAGATGAACAAGTGACAAGATAGAGCCATAGCGAAAGAATGGTCTTCAACGAATGGTGCTAGAGAGAGTTAGATATCCATGTGAGAAGAAAATGAGACTTTACTCCTCCCTGCTACCCTACAAACAATCAATTCCAGATGGATTTTAAGCCAAAATGACGAAGGTTTTAGAAGAGTAAAAGAATATTATAAAATCCTCAGGGAAGGGAAATGATTTTGTTTTCGACAGGAAAGCAAAAGCATTATCCATAAAGGTAAAGACTGATATTTTAACTCTGTTGAAATTAAATTCTTTTTCTTCAGAAATAGTAAGAGTTGAAAGTCATAGAAGGAAGATGGTGTTTGCAATTTATAGAACTAATAAAGGAAATGTAAATGCAGAATATAGACACCACATAGTAAGATATATTCAAATGGCCTACGGTCAAAGGAAAAGCTGGTCCTGGTCCTCTTCATTAATTATCAAAGAAATGCAAATTAAAACTGTAATGATATATCACTAAACATCCACGAGAATATCTAAGATTAAAAAGACTGACAGTGTAAGTCTTTGGATAAGGAGAAATGGATTTTCTCATGAAGTTTGGCATTATCTACTAAAGGTAAAGACTCACCCTCTATGATGTAGCAATTTCATTCCTATGTAGAGACTCAACCAAAATTCATTCACATGCACCAAGAGATATAT
>NW_011891193.1:3521-4098 GCF_000151845.1 Pteropus vampyrus
GGGGGGGGGGGGGGGCGGGAACTCTCCACTCTAGGAAAAAAAGATAAAGGTGTGATGATGAGCTTCCTTCTGAATTATCAGTTTGTGAAATCAGTTAACATTCTCAGTGACTCCCAGCATTTAATCACCATTCTTTTCTAACTTTCTCAGCCTGAATTGAAAAATACCATCCCATGTTACAATAAAGTGACTTCCAGCAACTTGCTTTGCAAATTGGGTGAATTACAATTGGCTCAGCCAGTAAAATAATGTGATGTCTACTGGTGACCTAAAGGCTTAAAAGCACCGTTCACTTGCTTCCCTGCCCCGAAAATAAATGATTTGCCACCAAATTTATTATTTCAGAAAGTCCTATCCCTATTTGAATCACTACTGCACATAGTAGTTCTCATAAAATTGACATCAGAATATTCAATGTCAATTTTTAAAACAAGATGAGATTTTTCCAACATCTCTTATCACCTTCCTTTTGAGCTCCTTTAACTTGCACTAACAATCTTTTAACATCCCCAGAAGGGGATGTTAAATCTTAGCCATCAATTTCATGCAGAATCCTATTCTAAGAATCCTATTCACC
>NW_011891193.1:4738-6958 GCF_000151845.1 Pteropus vampyrus
CTTTCTCAGCCTGAATTGAAAAATACCATCCCATGTTACAATAAAGTGACTTCCAGCAACTTGCTTTGCAAATTGGGTGAATTACAATTGGCTCAGCCAGTAAAATAATGTGATGTCTACTGGTGACCTAAAGGCTTAAAAGCACCGTTCACTTGCTTCCCTGCCCTGAAAGTAAATGATTTGCCACCAAATTTATTTCAGAAAGTCCTACCCCTATTCGAATCACTACTGCACATAGTAGTTCTCATAAAATTGACATCAGAATACTCAATGTCAATTTTTAAAACAAGATGAGATTTTTCCAACATCTCTTATCACCTTCCTTTTGAGCTCCTTTGACTTGCACTAACAATCTTTTAACATCCCCAGAAGGGGATGTTAAATCTTAGCCATCAATTTCATGCAGAATCCTATTCTAAGAATCCTATTCACCTTGCTTACAAACTCTATCCTGTGACATTTGTAAATTGTATTCCCAAAGGGAAAAAAATGTAATTCATATCCTATATTTTTATGATGAAACATAGGAAGCTCAGCTGTTTTCTGAAACCTGTAAAATGGTAGAAGTATCTATCATTTCTTTGTCATGTAAGAAGAAGATACTCCCAGTCTTCTCCAAGGGATCCCGGCAATGGAGAAATAAAAATCCTTTAAAGTACTGTTATGTTCTAAAATTTATGGTCAGAAATAGGAAGTAGATATATTTGTAAAAGTTGCCATGGATATCATAAACTGAAAAGAATAACACTAAACGATATCTATGGTGGTGATTATTTTACAAGTATTTCCCTGCCTCAGCTTGCCTTCCAAATTTTCTGTATTATTTTTTTATAACTTAGAAAAACTTATTTATACTTTGAGCTAAAACTACACAAATGCTCTCAATTAGGGGTCAGATAGCCTGTTCTCAATCTGAAGTAAAGGATCAGAAAAAAGTCATATCCAAATTAGTATCAAATATATCTACTAATGGAAAACAAGAGAATTGGGTAACGTATGAGGTAGAAAGTCACTATGTCCAGAATGAGGAGTACTAGTAAACCTAGTATTCTTTGTGTCTACCACGATAGGACTCACATGTATTTCTTATATCCAATCCCATTAAAGTAGAGAATGGGAAAGGGAGCCCATTGGAGAATAACTTAGTGTGTAGTTTGGGGATCCGTTTACAAAGCCATAGGCTCAGAGAAGGGCCTCTCTTTCTTGCTACCATTGGCCAAATCAAGGAAGAAAGAAACATTACTTTTGTGGGTTTATCATCTGTCTTTAAGAACAAATCGGGCAGCTTGGTGCAGCCAGAACCAAAATCAAGCCCATCAGTGCAACCAGGAGTGATTTTGCTCCCCAGGGGACATTTGGAAATGTCTGGAGACTTTTTTAATTGTTAGCACTAGAGGCTTCCCCTGGAATCTAGTGGATAGTGGCCAGAGATACTGCTAAACATCCTACAATGCACAGAATAGCCCCCATGACAAAGAATTATCTGGCCCAATATATCAGTAGCAACAAGGTTGAGAAACCTTGGCCTAGGGAAATATGCATGTGTAAAAATGATAGGAAGCTTAAAGTTAAGTGCACAATATATTAATTAAATTTAATGAGATTTCTTTAGAGGTCAAAGTCATATAAAACTAACCAGGTTATAGTTTAATTCCTGATTTGTATAATATTTCTATGTTAAAATATATCTTAAAGAAATCAGTGCTTCTTAATTCACCATGTCACTTTAAGATTAAAAATATTGTTCTGATACAACACCAAAAACATGATCTATAAAAAAATTAAATTATATACTGGACTTCATCAAAATTAAAATTTCTGCTCTCCAAAATATACTGTTAAGAGAATGAAAAGACAACCCCAAAACTGGAAGAAAATATTTATCAAAAGTTTATCTTATAGAGGACTTATATCCAGAATATATAAAGAACTCAAAATTCAATAAGAAAAAAAATTTAATATGCAAAAGATTTGTAAAAACAGTTCACCAAAGATATACAGATGTCAAATAAGCACATGAAAAGATATCAACATCATTAGCAAAGAAGGAAATGCTAGTTAAAATCATAATGAGATACCAATTCATATCTTTTAGAATGTCTAAAATTAGAAAGACTGACCACACAAAGTGTTGGAAAGGCTATGGAGCAAATAGAACTCTCATACACTGCTATTAGAAATGTAAAATGGTACAATCATTTTGGACAACATTTTGGTATA
>NW_011891194.1:0-5029 GCF_000151845.1 Pteropus vampyrus
AACTATTAGCTATTATTATTATGAAGCATCAAATTTTATTCTATTTAATCTATCTCCATTTGAGGTCTACCTAAAATTGGCTGTTCCCAGCCCATCTAAATGAAATTGATTGAGTGGACTTTAACTTTTCTGTGATGACTCAGGATCATCATCAGCCAACTGAAAGTCTATTAGGGACTATGGAGATGTATATGTCTCTTTGTCCTCTAAGTAACTCCAACCTTTAAGTTCTTGTGTCTGATGTTTATAGATTTTTCTATGTCTTCCATTATTTTCAGGTACCACCAAAAAAACCTGCTTCTAAAGTTCTCTGGCACTAGAAGCTAGATACCCAAGCTTAAAAGAACTGAGTCGATTCAGAATAAGCAGCTCTGGAGAAATGGGCCTACCTGTACACTTGAGAGCATGAGCTTTGTAGTGCTTATGCTCAGTGGCCCTTTTTCCTGGCTTCCTGATGTGTTCCAGATGTCGAAGTTGATGGTTAAGTAATCTCTCGGTTAAAGAAGGGGTATTATAATTAGACCTGGAGTCTTAGCCTCTTAATCTTTTCCCAACACATTTAGTATTTTCATTTTCAACAAGTACCAAAATTTGGGCTTAGAAAACACAAATCTGAGCACCAATATTATGTTTTTAAAATCTATCTTTTCTATTTTATTACTTCAGCTGCCCCAAGCATTATTATTGTCTAACTTCAGCCATGCCTCTTTCCTTATGTTAATTTTGTCCAGAAACTATTAAAATAACTGATTTAAATCAGATGTGCATGTTTGTGCTTAATTCCATTAAACCTTCTAAGTAAGTATAACTCATATGTTTTCATTAAGTGTCACTGCAAATCTAGCAACTTCGTGTCATTATTCACATGTCACCAAGAATCAAAATTGTACTTTATAGTAATAATCCGTTTAGAAATTTCATTTAATTTGACTAAGAGTTGTAACAGCACCCACAGGAAATGGAAGCAAACAATTTTATAGTGATTTATTCCCTTCTTTAGCATTTTTAGCTAGAAAAACAATTCAAGAACTTGATGTCACTTGACCAGATCATGATAATGAACAGAGATTAATCACTGTACCTGTTGTAAATTAAATTAGTTTGCCAGAGACATTTAGGGTAATTAAAGTAAAAATAAAAGTGTTTCCAGCTAAATTCAATTATATACAAACTGCAGAGACACAATGTGGAAAACAGTAAAGGTCCTGACTTTGATCTCTAAAAGAAACAAAACCAATTTAAGTAAGAACAGAACCTTGATTTGATAAGGAAAGAGAACTAAGTTTTTGCTAGAAAAATAATGATAAAATTTGGGTATATATATATATAAGTATTAAATAGTTTGTTTAGCTATTGTTATTTTAACAATATCTGTGTATTTACTGCTGTAGGATAGAGCGTCTTGTGTAAATAACTTACACAACATTTTTGTTATCTTAAATAACTTCCATCATATTTTGTTTAAAATTGTCTCATGATCACTATTAAGGTCTGTGCATACATTATGTATATTTAAACTGTGTTACTAGATTATTTGTTTTTGCTTCTTTTATTTAACATTTCTTATGTACATTTCTGTGTATTAGTACTTCCTATAATTGTAATTTTTTATAGCTATGACAGTTTTTCCTCCGTTTGGGCCATTTGACTTGTTTTTAGTTTTTGTATCAATTTTTCTTTTGCTTATTTCCTTGGAGTATGTTCCCCCAATTAGAATTTCCGGGGCACGAAGTACTTTCAGTTTAATGTCACTTTTTATATATTTCTAGAGTTCTTTCCAGAAAGATTTAGCTAAACTTACAGAGCTTTCAGCATTGTATCTGTTTCTCAATGTGCCTACCATCGTTTTGTTGTTTTTGCTATTTTTATATCTACGTCAGTTTTACTTCAGTTTCATTTATTGCTAATCAGCCTGTAAAATATACATATATGCTATTATTTACTGATTGCTATTACCACTTATGAAATGGATCATAAAGAATAAATATAACTTCATCCACCTATAGAGACATACATATGCCAACAGTTAATCAAAACTTGCTATCGTATATAAATATCAATTGCATTTCTATATACTAACAAACACATGGAAACTGAAATTAAAAACATACCACCATTTATAATCATGCCAAAGAAAAATACTTAGGTGTAAGCTTAAGGAAATATGTACAGAATCTGTAAGCTGAAAATTACAAAATGCTAATGAAAGAAATCAAGTACCTAAATAAACGTAGAGACTATTGTGTTCACAGATTGGAAGACTCAATGTAGTAAAGGAATCAATTCTCCCCAAATTGATCTATAGGTTTAACATAATTCTCATTAAAACCCCAGCAAGGATTTTTATAGACATAGGCAAGTTTATTCTAAATTTATAGGGAAAGGCACAAGTCCTAGAATGGTTAAAATGGTCTTTTTTTTTTTTACGTGGGAGGCATCACACTAGCTGATATTAAGGCTTACCGTTTAGCTACAGTAGTCACAACAGTGTGTTATAGATGGAGGCTAGATGCATAGGTCAACAGGGTAAAGGATAGCACCCAAAATATAGACCCACACTTTTATTATGCAAAAATTTTCTTTATTCTTATGTCAAAATATAGTATTTTCCTTATCATTTTAAGTCTACCTTACCCTCTTATTTTTAAGTTATTTTTCAATTGCAGTTGACATACAATATTATTTTAGTTTCAGGTGTACAACATAGTGATTAGACATTTATATGACTTACAGAGTGATCACCCTGATAAATCTAGTACCCATTTGTCACCATGCAGTTATTTCAATATTATTAACTATGTTCTCTATGCTATACTTTATATCCCATGACTGTTTCGTAACTACCAATTTGTACTTCTTAATCCCTTCCCTTTTTCACCCACTCCCCTAGCCCACCTCCCACGTGGCAACCATCCAAATGTTTTCTGTATCTATGAGTTTGTTTATTTTATTTTGTTTAGATTTCACATATAAGTGAAATCATACGATATTTGTCTTTTTCTGTCTGACTTACATCACTTAGCTTAATACCCTCTAGGTCCATCCATGTTGTTGCAGATGGCAAGATTTCATTCTCTTTTATGGCTGAGGAATATTCCATTTTATACATATACCACTTCTACTGATGGACACTTAGGTTGCTTCCATATCTTGGTACAGTAAATAATGCTGCAATGAATACATGAATTCATATGTCTATTCAAATTAGTGTTTTGGGTTTCTTCGGATAAATACCCAGAAGTGGAATTATTGGGCCCTCCTTTGTCTCTTGTCGTAGCCTTTGGCTTGAAGTCTATTTTGTCTGATTTAAATATTGCTACCCCAACTTTTTTGTTTCCATTTTCATACCTTTTTTCATCCCTTCCTTCACTTTCAGTCTGTATGTGTCTTTCGATCTGAAATGAGTCTCTTCTAGGCAGCATTTGTAAGGGTCTTCTTTTCTTATCCATGCAGCCACCCTATGTCTTTTGATTGGAGCAAAAGACATTTTAATCCATTTACAATGAAAGTAGTTGTTGATAGATATGTAGTTATTACCATTTTATTATTCATATTTTTTCTTTTTTCTTCTCCTTCTTAAAGAAGTCCTTTTAACATTTTCTGGTAATACTGGTTTGGTGGTGATGAAGTCCTTTAGATTTTTCTTGTCTGAGATATCGTACCCTCTTTTAGATGTTATAAACATGCTATTCTATTTTCTTCTAGTTTTTGTTGTTGATATTCTTGTTTTATTTTTACCTTTAATTGTAATGCATCTAGAATTTTTTTGTAGGGTCTGGTATGAGATACAAATCCAAGTTAGTTCTCTATACCAAAAAATTGTACTAATGATATTTATTAAATAATTATTCCTTTATCTGTCTTTTGGTTGTTTGGATTTGGCATGGGTTAAGTTCTCATAGTGTTTTAAATCTCTTTCCAGAATCTTTCCTATTCAGTTGACCAGATTTCTGTTTTAGAGCTAATTGCATAGACTCTTGGTCATCCCATCACCTTTAACATCTGTAGGAAATACAAAAATATTCGTGAGGGCTTGGAGAGTTTTCTAGAATCACAGTTCTTCTTGGAGTCACATACTTCTTGTGCAAATATTCATATCTTTTCATCTTTCAATAAAGTTTCATGTCTCATTTTTACAGAAGATTCACGATTTTACCACTTTGCTAGATTTACTCCTTATTCGGTAACAAGTAGAAAGGAGTAAAGCCAAACCCTCAAAAGCTATTATCGATGCTGGGATGTTTCACTGGTTCACTCACTAAGTGACTTGCCCCAGATAAAAGCCTTGCAGCATGCACAATTTGAAATCATGCTTCAGGAAAATTAGAAATGACTAGACAAATTACTATACTATATGGTTCAGGTTTTTCTGGGGAAAGGCAAAACTGCGAATATTGAATCCATGAATGTTATGGGTCCATTTTTAAATTTGGTGGATCAAACCTGGCATGGTTCTTTTTAAAGTATTCTTTGGTGTCATGTCTGCTTATCTTCCAAGTACTGATCCTTTGTACCAGCTTTTATTCAACTCTCTAAGCTCATGGGTGTTCTAGCCTACTATTTATATAATCCCCCTTTTTTAATTCACAGGTATTGCAGGTTTTATGACTGTGGTGTCCTATGGTCTTTACAAGTTAAAGTACAGAAGAGATCAGAAAATGTCCATTCATCTTATTCACACGAGAGTTGCTGCCCAAGGATTCGTTGTGGGAGCTGTGACTCTAGGTAACTTGCTTAATTTGTATCTTGTGTTCAGTTGTCTTTGAAAGTATTTTTATTTATTTTATCCATTCATATTATAAGATTAGTAATGGGTCAAGATGATATAATGAAGGAGGAATGGTAAGAAAAACAATAATCTTCTCTTGGTTGAGGTTGCTGCCCAATTATAGGCTTAATTTCTTAATATTTTAAGTACTGGGGGAAAAAAAAGCCAGTAGACAAAAGGTACAAACTTCCGGTTATAAAATAAATAAGTTATGGCATGTAATGTAAAGCGTGGTGACTATAGTTAATAATACTGTATTGC
>NW_011891194.1:6545-7804 GCF_000151845.1 Pteropus vampyrus
CCTGATTGCTACCCCACGCCAACAAGCTGGGCCAGCAGATAAGCCAAAATATGCTGCAAAAGTACTTTGCATGTATTTTTTAAAAATTGGCTGCCGCTTTGCTTCTGTCTTCTAAATTTTATGTAAAATGTCTGCTGGGTAATAACTCAAGGGATAAAAAGAAAGGAATTCTGGAAAATGTAGTTACAGTTTAGCTCAGTTGACACAATCCAAATCCATCACTGTCCACCCCTTGCGAACCTGGCATCCATACATGTGTACGTGCCGCTGAGTGGGCTCCGACTCCTGCCAACCCTATTAATGAGTGATGTCCACAACGTCCTGCCCTCTACAGCCCTGCTCAGCTCCTGAACACTCATGCCTATGGCTTCTTTCATGGAGTCAATCCGTCTCATATTTAGTCTTCCTCTGTTCTGCTGCCTTCTATTTTTCACGGTAGTATTGTCTTTTCCAAAGAACCCTGCCTTCTCGTGATGTGCTGGAAATAGGAAAACTTTGGTATTGTCATTTTTGCCTCCAGAAATGTTTCGGGCTTAATTTGCTTGAGGACCCACTTGTCTTTTGGTGGTCCAGGGTTTCCGTAGAGCTCTCTTCCAACACCGTATTTCAGATGAACCAATTTTCTTCCTATCCGCCTTCTTCACTGTCAAACATAAGTAACTGGGAAGACGAAGGTGTGCATGCATCCATATACACCTATTTTAATACACTTAGCTTTCAAATAAAGACAGTGGTAAAACTGGCTCTCTCTTGGATAACAAAACCATGCTCATTCTATCCCAAAAGAAGATACAAAATCCCTCTTTGGATGATGATTTGTCTTTGAGCTGAGTCACATTCTCCTTTAATATCCTGTGACTTAAATAGTGAGATAGAACATTAACTACTAACCCTTCTTGTATTGGATGGGAGGTAAATGGAAATGGCAAATAGAAAAAAAGTTGGTTAATGTATACACAAATGCATTTATATCAAAATAAGGAAAAAATATTCCTATCACAGTCTTTGTTTCTGCAACTGGTCAGGTGGTCATGGCTGAGATTATGTTCTTCCACTAGCCATTTCATACTCCCTTTGGCTTTAGCAAGCACCTTGGCTATTCATGGGTATTTGACTGGTGTGATGACCCAAACCTTCATTCCTAAACAGTCCAGGTCATTAGCCATCCTGCCTGTGTTGGGTATAGCTTTCCATTGTCTTTCATCACAAGACATAGGAGTACTAAGAGATGCCCCCAAAGATATGATACATTCCTCCTT
>NW_011891194.1:10816-12501 GCF_000151845.1 Pteropus vampyrus
GGGAAAAGTAAGACAGGAGGAATCAAGGATAATTTCTAGGTTTCTGGTTTGGACAACCAGATGAAAGGTCTGCCTTTCACTAATACAAAGAACAGAGAAGAAAGAACAGGTTTGGTGGGAGGATGAGTGCATATTGGACAAAACAATAATAGCTAACACTTAGTAAGTGCTTACGGTGTACAAGCCACCCTAACTGCTTTATGTAGTAAATCTCACCTAATCTTAATAAATACCTATTTTGAAACCCCTTGGTGTGCTGCCATACAATTCAGTACTGATGCTAACCATCAGGAGCTCACATCAGATACCACATGTTTGAGGACATAGTGTGCAAAAAGACTGCCCTTACTTCAGACACCAGCCTTTGGGGTTCCCAGGCCACCTGAACTTCTAACTAGCTACAAATTCGGGCATTCCCAGACCTCTTCAGGTTTGATCATTTCACTCGGGAAAGCAGTATACTTACAGTTTCATCATAAAATATACAAATCAGAACCAGACAAATAAAAACACAGATGGGAAGGTCTGGGAGGGTCGCAAGCTCAGAGCTTCTATGACCTCTCCCTATGGGATCAGGACACAATCACCCTCCCAGCATAGCTGTTTACCAACCAAGAAACTCCACTGAGCTTCAATGTCCAGAGCTTTATTGGGGCTGCAATATGTAGGCATGGTTGATTAAATCACTACCCCATCCCTCCCAGGTGACTGAATTCAACCTCCAGTCCTACTCCCCTCTCTGGAGATCTAAGAGCCCTCTGGTCATCTGGTTAGTCTTTCTGGCTGACTAGCCACATCTTTAAGCTAAGAGCCCACCACGAGTCACCTCATTAGCGTAAATTCAGGTGCGACCCAAGGACCTCTTAGACATACTCCTATTATTTGGGAAATTCCAAGCATTTTAGAAGATCTATATCAGGAACAAAGACCAGATAAGCCTTTATTAAACAAAACTCTATGAGGTAAGTACCTTTATTACCTGTTTTACAGATAAGGAAACTGAGGCTTAGAGAGGATACCTTACTTGTTCACAGTCACCTGGGCAATCTACTCCAGAGCCTAGAACCCTTAATTTCATATTATACTGACTGAGATGCCTATGGCAGGTATCTCCAAATTAGAGTACTCATACCCTAGGACAAGTATAAAGAGATCCATGGGGATGTGGGAACAGAATGTTATCTTGAAAACGAAAAAGCTTTACTACTATGTAGACTGACCCTAATACATTTATACTGCTTTTAAATAAATGCACATCTTGAGGGGCATGCTCAACGAATTTACTGATGCACGATTTAAAAGTTTAGAGACCAACTACCTATGGGACATGAAAATATCATATATGGTACAAGGAATGTATATGGGTCTCACACTCAGAAGACATCTAACTTAGAGATCTAACTTGCTTACCAGTGAAGCAACAGGTTTGAATGAGGTGAGACAACTCAGAACTCCAGCGCACATCAACATTTAAGAGGTAGGCGAGAAGTAAGAATTATCAGTGTCTAAGGGGCTCAGGGAAATAAGTCCTATAATTCTCTCTGAATCTGAGAATGTTATTTCCGTAGATACCACAATGATTCAAGTTTAAATATTTTTGTCTTGAATTTTATGCATCTACGATAGTTATAATACTATTTCTTTAGAAAATTATACAGACATCTGCCTCACTTTGCTATCATGTT
>NW_011891195.1:0-1231 GCF_000151845.1 Pteropus vampyrus
CCACTATGTGGTCTCTGATGCTCTAACCACCTCTCATTCAAAGTCAGACCATAATCGCTGAAGCATTATCGAGCCCATATAATCACCTTCGGAGACAACACACTTGTGACTAAAATGGGGTGATCTTTCCAATACGGGGTTTGTGTATGAGGAAGGAGGGTATGGGGAGAAATTAATTGCTCAGAGCCACTTCATAAACCAGAGAAAAACATGTCTAATTATTTAAAAGTTAATATTACTGAAACAGGCCATTGAATAGGATATCGACCATAAAGTCTAAGAGATTTTCTTCCTCCAATAATATCTAGCCCGGGATACTGTGTGACAAACACCAGGGTCACAATGAGACAAACAAACCAACGAAAGGTCGCTGCCCCCCTAGGACCTCCAATGGACTTGAAAATAGTCAACACATTGGTAAGCAGCATCGAGAGAATCACAACTGTGCTGGGCACGAAGGAGGAAGCAAACAGGACGGTCAGCCAGAGGATGAACAGTGGACCCTTCCCATAGGAATTCGTCTGAAGAAATGACGCCACAACTTGAGACTCGGGATGAGACGAAGCTCGAGGACCCAAAGGCGAAGGAGGGCCTTCTTTAAGAGGGAGCAGCAGGTAAGGGGCCACATGATGCAGAGCGCACAGTGTGCTCAGGGCACCGGCAGAAAGCAGGCGAGGTCAGTGTGGTTAACAAGCCGCCAAGGCAATGAGATGAGGTGACAAAAGGGGTCCGGCCAGCCCCCCAGAGGCTCATCAGCCACAGGAAGGTGTCTGGATTTCATTCTACACACATCGGTTTCATTCGGGGGAGTTATCTGTATATTTTGTTGTAAAGTACAACGCGTATACAGAAAGGCACACAGAGCATTGATGTACATAGACTATTATGAGATGTGCAGTTGGAAAAACAAATGCAAGGCAAAAAACAGAACCTTGCCAGCACCCCAGAAACGCCCTGCGGGCCCCTCCTCTTATGACTCAGACCACCTTCCGCCCCTCTCCAGGCGTAATTGCTGTTTTGACTTTCGTGGGAATAATTTTCTTGCTTGTCTTTGTCGTTTCCCCACCTAAGTATGAAGTAACAGACACTAAAGCTCAGCTTTCCAGGTTTTTAAATTTTCCATAAATGAAATTGTTCTCCGTATCCACTTGCACATGGCTTCTTTTGCTAAGTATTACTGACACAATTTCAGTGTAATCTGGAGGTCCATCCATGTTCTTTTATCCATGTT
>NW_011891195.1:2121-2636 GCF_000151845.1 Pteropus vampyrus
TGACAAAAGGGGTCCGGCCAGCCCCCCAGAGGCTCATCAGCCACAGGAAGGTGTCTGGATTTCATTCTACACACGTCGGTTTCATTCGGGGGAGTTATCTGTATATTTTGTTGCAAAGTACAACGCGTATACAGAAAGGCACACAGAGTGTTGATGTACATAGACTATTATGAGATGTGCAGTTGGAAAAACAAATGCAAGGCAAAAAACAGAACCTTGCCAGCACCCCAGAAACGCCCTGTGGGCCCCTCTTCTTATGACTCAGACCACCTTTCCCCGCTCTCCAGGCATAACTGCTGTTTTGACTTTCGTGGGAATAACTATCTTGCTTGTCTTTGTCGTTTCCCCACCTAAGTATGAACTAACAGACACTAAAGCTCAGCTTTCCAGGTTTTTAAATTTTCCATAAATGAAATCGTCCTCCGTATCCACTTGCACATGGCTTCTTTTGCTAAGTATTACTGACACAATTTCAGTGTAATCTGGAGGTCCATCCATGTTCTTTTATCCATGTT
>NW_011891195.1:4252-4950 GCF_000151845.1 Pteropus vampyrus
AGTTGCTGGTATTGATTCAGCAACTGCTAAATAATGTCATCAGGGAGGCGGGCTTTTTCTCTCTTTCTTGGCTGCCATGCTCAGCATGTTGGCTTTCATCCTTATTACATCAGCATTCATAGCATGAAAAAGAAGCAGGGGCTTCGCCAGCTTCAATAATTTCATTTTAGGAAACGAAAGGATTTCCAAGAAAGAGGCACAAGTCAGTGGCTGGACCTGCGGACCGTGCAAGGGAACCGGGGGAAGTGGGTGTCTGGCTGTACACTGTCGCCCTGTGGCTCCATTCGTGCAGAAGGAAGAAGAATAAACGTGTTAAATGAATGTCCCTGGCCGCTGTCCATGAGGATGGCGGACGTCTGAGCTCGACCACGCTGGAGGGGACTAGGTTAATTTAACAGAGCAAGGAGCAGAGGAAGGATTGATGATCTCTGCAAGAGTGATTATCTGCCTAAAAGGCTAAAATTGGCCACCACGGAGGGTACTGAAAATAAAAACAAAACAGATTGTGGGGGCTGAGATCAAGTTGCGAAGGATTTAAAGGCAATTTTTAGTTAATGCCTCTACTTTGAAAAAAACAGTACTTGCACGTGTCAGTTCTAGTACTTGCTTGTTTTTAAATAATAAATCTCTCAGAACATATCTTCATCTAAAGGAAAATAATGATCAATCCAGCCTATTTTTTAAATGTCTTCATTCTG
>NW_011891195.1:5000-6714 GCF_000151845.1 Pteropus vampyrus
AAGAAAGAGCCACAAGTCAGTGGCTGGACCTGCGGACCGTGCAAGGGAACCGGGGGAAGTGGGTGTCTGGCTGTACACTGTCGCCCTGTGGCTCCGTTCGTGCAGAAGGAGGGAGAATAAACGTGTTAAATGAATGTCCCTGGCCGCTGTCCATGAAGATGGCGGACGTCTGAGCTCGACCACGCTGGAGGGGACTAGGTTAATTTAACAGAGCAAGGAGCAGAGGAAGGATTGATGATCTCTGCAAGAGCGATTATCTGCCTAAAAGGCTAAAATTGGCCACCACGGAGGGTACTGAAAATAAAAACAAAACAGATTGTGGGGGCTGAGAGCAAGTTGCGAAGGATTTAAAGGCAATTTTTAGTTAATGCCTCTACTTTGAAAAAAACAGTACTTGCACGTGTCAGTTCTAGTATTTGCTTGTTTTTAAATAATAAATCTCTCAGAACATATCTTCATCTAAAGGAAAATAATGATCAATCCAGCCTATTTTTTAAATGTCTTCATTCTGAAATATTAAAATGCATGGCACCATGCTAGGAGTTCTTTTAATTAAGCAAAATGAAATATAGTACTTATCTATTTCCAAATTGCCACTTTCTGCTTGGTGATTTGGACTGGTTTTATGATCGAGGCTGGATTTTTGTACATCAAATTAACAGTGAAGTTCTAAAACTCCATCTAGACTAAACCAATACAAGAAACAAATAAATAGTTTAATTTTTTTTTAAAAAAAAGTTACCACTTATTGTCTTCACTGAGTCGATCGTTTGGAACTATCTACAAACAGGCGTAGGTTCCTATCTGTGCCATTCACGACGATGACTTTGTCTAAGCAAACTCTGAGATGCTCTTTAACATCCTGTTAGTCTGTTTCTGTTTGACCTACTATGATGATAACTCCTTGATGTATATTTTGCCATCAATATGGTTTTCAACAACAGAAACTCACATGCAAATTGTCCTCCCCCATAGCTTGAGGACAATCTGCATGTCCCACTCAGATACACACAATTTGCAAACCTAGTCAAACACACGCAAAAAAGTGATAAAGAAATTCTAAGTTCTAGATAAACAATGACAGTTTGCTATCCTCAGTACCCTCTTCCAAAGAGTAGCTCCCACTGCCCTGGAAGAATACATCCATCTCGCCACAGCCTGGACCTACAGACGGTGTAGTTACCATAGTGATGATGATGAGAGCTAATGCGTATTGAGTGCTCGCTATGTACCAGGTACTCTATTAGTGCTCTTCCGTGCCTCGTCTCATCCAGTCCTCGCAACGATCTTTTAGTGTTCACATGAGAATCATCTGCAGAAAGAACTGAGGCTGGTACAGATTTAGTAACGTTTCTAAAATGGCAAACCTAAAATGAGATGGGTTAGAACTCAAGCAGTTGTACTGTAGTACTTAGGATTTGAATCATAATTATGTCTCCATCCCTCAAGATCCAGGAAAATGTCACAGCCGAGGCTCATTTTCCTGACTGACATGTCAAAAAATATAGTAAGGTGGGGTTTACTCAACGCCAAAGCCCAACTTCCGAACTCCCAACTGCTCAGCCCAGAGAGGATTTAAAACTTCCTGAATGACTGCTGTCTATGCCGATAGAATCAGGCAGAGATTGTCAGATTCCTGTTTCTCTGCAATCTTAGAAATAAATTCTTGGAAGAGATCCACTCAAGGAAAAAAGAAAAACACAGAAAGAAAAAG
>NW_011891196.1:0-396 GCF_000151845.1 Pteropus vampyrus
ACCGTGGCCTCAAGTCTCCCGGGGAGACACTTCCTGGGCTCACCATCAGCACCTGAACCCGGGGAGGTGTATGGCCCGTGCGCACCTGCGGACAACGTCCCCAACCCTGAGAGCCTGTGGTTCTGTGTGGCTGTCCGTGCCCATCCCTGTACCTGGGGCCACCTGTAGCCGTTGGGGCCCCTGTGGCGAGCTGCACGGCCTCCTCGAGCATCCAGGACCCCAAGTGCCTCCCCCGCTGGTCTGGGGGCCACAGGGAGTACATCCCACCCACTTGTGGCCAGCCCTGGGCTCGGGGGAGAAGGATGATGCCACCGGCTGCCTGGGTTGGCTCAGGCTCTCACTAGCGTTTGCAGTTGTCATGGAGTGTGGGGACACTCTGGACCCACAGAGGTGTTT
>NW_011891196.1:446-842 GCF_000151845.1 Pteropus vampyrus
ACCGTGGCCTCAAGTCTCCCGGGGAGACACTTCCTGGGCTCACCATCAGCACCTGAACCCGGGGAGGTGTATGGCCCGTGCGCACCTGCGGACAATGTCCCCAACCCTGAGAGCCTGTGGTTCTGTGTGGCTGTCCGTGCCCATCCCTGTACCTGGGGCCACCTGTAGCCATTGGGGCCCCTGTGGCAAGCTGCACGGCCTCCTCGAGCATCCGGGACCCCAAGTGCCTCCCTCCCTGGTCTGGGGGCCACAGGGAGTACATCCCACCCACTTGTGGCCAGCCCCGGGCTCGGGGGAGAAAGATGATGCCACCGGCTGCCTGGGTTGGCTCAGGCTCTCACTAGCGTTTGCAGTTGTCATGGAGTGTGGGGACACTCTGGACCCACAGAGGTGTTT
>NW_011891196.1:4327-5802 GCF_000151845.1 Pteropus vampyrus
ATTCCCGCCTGCTCCCAGGACCCACAGGAAGTCGGGTCCCATCTTTGGGGAGCCCAGCAAGCAGGCAAACGCTGAGGTCAGCTCCATGGGGATGACAGCACGTGTGCGCGTGCCCACACGTGACAATGGGGAGCCCGTGTGACTTCACTCAGGCTTCTCCCTACAGCCCACAGAGGGCTGCCAGATTTAGCAAATCCAACTACAGGACACACAGTTAAATCAGAATTCCAGATAGACTGGGTAATTCTGTAGTGTCGATATTTAATTTAATTTCAAATAAGCAAGTTCCAGCATCAGCGTGTCCCATCTATTCAGTATAAGTATATCCCAGCTATCAATCTACACATAATAAAATTCACCATTTCAACCACGTTTAAACTTACAGTTCAGTGGCATTAAGTGCATTCGCATTGTACAAACGTCACCACCATCCTTGTCACCTTCCCACACTGAACACTCCCTCCCCCTAGCTCCCCCCAGCCCCCCTGCCTTTCCCCCAGCCCTGGCTTTGACTTTCCGGGGACCCCGTGTCAGGGGACCCTCACAGTACTTGTCATTTCGAGTCTGGCTTCTTTCCCTGGGCACAGTGTCCCGGGGCCTCGCCCAGGCCACGGGGGTGTCGGCACTTTGTCGCCTGTGGCCGAGCAGCATTCTGTGCATCAGGACACACGTGTGCACGTGTCGGCTCTAGTGAAGGGCGCTGCTCTGAGCCGGGGTGTAAGGACTGTTCACATCCCTGCTTTCCGTTCTTTGGGGCCAGTTGCTTTTACACTAAAAAGTAACGCAGCATCTGAAATTCCCATTTAACCGTGTCCTGCGTCTGCAGCGCCTGCTGTCCCCCGGTCCCCCACCTGCATGTGGGGCTGGCCCCCCGCTCCAGCCCACACACCTGGGAGCTGGGTGCGCACTGGAGGCCAGGGTGCTGCCTGGGCAGCCGCGCCGAGTCAGCAGCTAGGAGCCCCCCTGCATCTTGGTCGCCTGCCCGCCTGCTCAGGACGTCCTTTGGGGCAGGAAAGGGCGGTCTTTCCTGGGAGAGGGGGGCGGCCAGGGTGGCCCTGCTGCACTGGGCCCCGTCTCCTGCTGCCACTCCCAGCTCAGTGACTTTAGCTGTGGGCTGGGGAAGAGGAGCTGCTGAAACTAAATGACCCAGAAACTGGGGAGGGCTGAGACCCCGCACAGCAGTGGGGGAGCTGGGCCCATGACAATGAGGAACCCTTGTGGGGTGTGAGCCCCCCAGGGCGGGCCGCCCTCGAACCAGCACACTGCTGGCTGTCATGCTGCCTCTGGGGAGAGGCTAGGTCAAGGAGGCGACCGCTTCCTGGGGCCACGTTACAGCCCGTTTCCTTAAATGCCAGCGCTGGCGAAGTTTCTCTGGTTCCTTCATCAGCATTGATTTACTCTGCACCAGGTCTGGCCCGGGTGCTGGGCAGAGAGGCTCCCACTGCAGGCGAAGCGGCCCTCCTGCCGTCAGGGAG
>NW_011891196.1:8402-10530 GCF_000151845.1 Pteropus vampyrus
GCCGCCGGGAAAGGGTCTCCGGCCAAGGCCGCTGGGGCCTCCGAGGAGCAGGGATCCCGCCCGGGCCCGGCCCACCAGCCGCATGGCCATCTTCATACCTGTCCCCAGGCGCCGTCGTCACCCTCACTCTCCTCGCCACCCTCATCTGCACCCCTGGGCGCCCCTCACCCCACCACAAGCTCATCCTGGGCGACCCGTCTGTCCTCCACGCTCTTCCCATCGTGTGACCCCCAACCGCCGGTCTCCACCCACCCGGCCCGTACCCCTGTCCCCCAACCCTGCTCTGCTCCCCATCAGTTCCCCGCCTTCACCCCTCCCCGCAGCGTCCCCGCCACTCCTCCCCACCGCGTCCCTTCTCCGCGCCCCGTCGCCTGCCGCAGCCCCCTTCCTGCAGCAAGCCCCCCTTCCTCTGCCGCCAAACCCATCCCCCCCTTCGCTCGAAGCAGCCGCGAAAGCCCCCTCTCCCGTCACCCCCTCCCCATGCCTGCCGCACCCACTGCGGCAAGCCCCTTCCCCGCCAATCGTGTCGCCCTCCTCCCCTCCCCCTCCCTGCCGCAGCCCCCGCACCCCTCCGCCCGCGCCGCCGCGCCCACTGCGCCAGCGCCCCCTCCTCGCTGCGCCAAGACCGCGGCGCGTCTGCAGACCCCGGCGCACCGGCTCCCGCTCTGCCGCGTGCGGCCCTGCGGCCCCGGCCGGCAGCGATCCGTGACCCGCACCGGGGCCGCCTGGGCCCTGCGAGGTGGCAGCAGTGGTCCGGCCCAGGGCCTCCGGCCTTTGTTCTGCCGCCAGCGACGCAGCCCCGGGCAGTCCAGCGTTTGTCGCTTGTCGCCTGCTGGGAGCGGGAATCCCTCAAAGCCTGGGGGGCGGACCCGTCCCGTCTGCAGCCGGCGCCCCTCGGCTTTGGGTTTCTGCGTGAAGAGGCTCCGCGGCGGCAGAGGGGCTCCTTGGTGACAATGTCATTTGGCTGAAAGGGTGGAGGGGCTCGGGTGGTCGTGAGGGGCAGGGAAGGGGCTGGGAGCTGAGGGTGGCAGGTTATGGCTGCTGTTGGTGCGTTAATGAGGGTGGATGGGGTTGAAATGTCCTCTCCCAGGGGTCTGAGGCCACCCTCCTGGAGGGACTCTGTGCTCACCTGTAGCTCTGCGGCTGGACTGTTGGGAGCCATAAGCTCGGGCTGCCAGGACACAGACTGGGCAGTGGGCGGTGCCCAGGGAACCTGCGGTTTGTCCCGCGCTCCCACCCAGCCGGCCAGTGGACGTGGGGGAGGGTCCGGCTGCCCGCTGGGCGGGGTCCAGGGGCAGGAGCAGGAGCGGTTGTCTGGAGAAGGGTCTGCTGCTGGGGAGCAGGTCTGCACCCCCAGTCAGTGGTCCAGGCCTGCTGTAGGGTCCAGAATGGAGTAGAGAGGAGGGGTAGGAAGGAGGCCCCTTCCCGCCCTCCCAGACCCGGCCCGCCCTCGGTGCGTCTCGGCCGGTGCCGGAACAGTCTGTCCCTGACGCAGCACAGGTCAGGGCGGCCGTGCGGGCTCATCGTCTCCCCTAAATTAGAGGATTGTCCGGCAGCCGGGTCGGCTCGGTTGGGGCAGAGCAGCTGGGATGTGGCTTTAGTGGGGGCCGAGCAGGCAGTCTGCACACCCCGGTGTGAGCTACGGAAGCTTCTGGAGAGATGGGCTTGGCGTGGCGCCATCTTCCCTCTGCCCTCTCCTCGTGAGGGGGCTGCCCTGGGGGCCCTGGACACGCGAAGTCTGTGTCCAGCCTTGGAGGCGGTTACCACTCTCGGGGTGGGGGTCTTGGGCTAAAGCATTGGGGTGACCTCGCTGCATTGGTGGGGTGGCTGCCGTGTGCCCCAAGACAGGAGGGCTGGGAGCTGTGTCTGTGTCAGCAGGTGGCAGGAGGGTGTGAGCCTTACAGCAGATGGGGGTCGGTGAGGAGCCTGGGCTGACGGCAGGAGGTCCTGCAGGGGTAGACGGGCAGGACGCAGCTGCTGCTTCCACCTGGGGAGAGGGTGGGGCCGTCTGGCGCTGGGGAGCTTGGGATTTGGGGGCGGGAGGGCAAAGCTGCTGTGAAATGACAGCCCTCCCTTCTCCCCCTCAAAAATCCTGGGGTCCCCAGGAGAGGACGTGTCAGAGCTAAGG
>NW_011891197.1:0-541 GCF_000151845.1 Pteropus vampyrus
AGAACAAGACACTGAAAAATATTAAATAAATATATATTAGAAACAGAAGAAAATCACAAAAGAAGTGGTTCCACTTTTGGAGGTAGATGGTATCATGTCAGCCAAGGATATGCTTTATGTATTCTTTCACTTATTCATTCTTTCCTTTTATTTCCTTCCTTCCTTCCTTCTCTCCTCTCATTCCTTCCTTTTTTTTTTTTTAAGAATTAGTGGCCCATTTCATGTTGGACACAAGGCAAAACAGTACTTTCTCTTATAGTATCTATTTAAATCAAAGTTTTTTAGGGAAATTATGCCACATATGCACTGACACATTTTAGGTTGAATGAAAAAAAAGTTACATGAATTATCAAATATACAAATAAAAAAATGCTGTAATTGCTTTCAGTGAAACTACCTTCATGTCCAACATGTAGTAGATCATTTTAGACTCCTCATGATTAGCAATACTTTGGCAGATAATTTTGAGAAGCACTGCTGTACATAAAGACCTAGAAATCATATTTATCCCATATGTGGAAACACAAAGCTTGGAGTGTTG
>NW_011891197.1:4711-6573 GCF_000151845.1 Pteropus vampyrus
CTGAACTAGTGCAGATTATTCATGAACTGGGCATGCGACAAGCTATATTTAGATTGAATACGCGGGGACCAGATGATGAATGGTTTACAACTGGCATTAGGGACTGCCCGATCTACAGCTTTTGGCTTGTTGGTTGCCATCTTGACTCCCTATATGGAGAAACACATACATAAATTGACTACAACAATGGCTGCTCTGGGGAATGTAGAGGGGAGATGCCATGAGGGAAGGGGCAGAAGTGTCTGTGTGGTAATGCTCAGACCCCAGAAAGGCAAGAAAAAAAGAAAGGTCTTAGGCAGGGAACTATTTGGGTGACTCGAACACAGATGTGGACTGATTTGCTAGCTGCAGGAGTTGATCAAGACAAGACGGACCACTAGCCTAATGCAGAGTTATCAGAATTGTGGCAGCAATTGAAACCTAAACAGCAATTCAGGCGTGGGCAGAAACTTCCCACCAAAAGAGCTAGGCTTGTGGCCCTGAAGGACTTTTTGAAACCCCAGGACTCTCTGTTGAGCCTATATGGTTAGGAAGAAGGCCAAGGTTGCCTGTTTGTAGGTGATAGGCAAGGATCAGAGGCTGCATGTGGAATTGGCAATCCACTGGTCCCTACACAATGTGCAAAGTGTTCTAGCACTGGTAGATACTGGGGCCAACTGCAGTCATATCTATAGAAATCCAAGCAGATTCCCTGGACCAGCCACCTATATAGACGGCTATGGGGGTAAGATTATTGAGACCAAAGCTGTGACTTTGCCTCTTGAAATAAGGCATTTGCCCCTGCGTCCGTATAAAGTGTATGTTTCTCTGGTGCCAGGATATATCCTAGGGGTGGATGTGTTGCAAGGGCTCAGTCTGCAGATCTCTGCTGGTGAATTTAATTTGCAAGTCCAGGTGGTGAAGATTGTGATGTGAGGACATACTCATCACCTACCATAGAAGGTGCCAGAACTAGGGTGCATTGTCAATGTTAAGCAATATCACTTGCCTGATGGACATGATGAAATCGCATCTACAATTCAGGGATTGGAGAAAGTTCAGATTGTGCACTCCACCCATAGTCCATATAGTGGCCCTGTGTGGCCAGTGAAGAAGCCTGAAGGCTCATGAAGAATGACTGTGGACTCTGAGGAATTGAATGAAGTGACTCCCTGACTACATGCAGTGCTGCTATCCATCCATGGTGTAATGGATCAACTGATTACAAAGCTGGGAATATATCATTATGTCTTAGATTGGCTAATGTTTTCTTCTCTTTAGATTTAGCTCCTGAGAGTCAAAACCAATTTGCCTTCATGTGAGAAGGAAGACGATGGACTATGTGATACTACCCAAGGCTACTTACATAGCCCAACCATTTGCCATGGGTTGGTAGCCCAGGATTTGGCAACCTGGACCCGACCGGCAATGGTGGAATTGTTTCATTATATGGATGATGTCATATTAAACTCTGCTTCCCTTACAGATCTAGAACAAACAGCACTGGTGATGTTGTAGCACCTGAAAACTGGCCGGTAAATACAACTAAGGTTCAGGGACCTGGCTTATCTGTCAAATTCTTGGGTGTTGTCTTATTGGGTAAGGCAAAAGTTATCCCTGATGCTATAATTGATAAGATACAAGCATATCCACAACCCACTATGGTTAAAGAATTGTAGAGTTATGTGGTCCTTTTAGGATACTGTAGAGTGTGGCCTGATCAAGAAGGGAGTTACTTGGGACTGAGACAAAACAGTAGAGAGGCGTTTACCACCACCAAGCAGATAGTGCAACAAGCTCAAGCACTACAGGTAACAGATCGAGGTAAACCCTTTGAGTCAGATGTGCATGTAACAGCAAAAGGATATGGCTTGGGCCTATGG
>NW_011891197.1:8268-8572 GCF_000151845.1 Pteropus vampyrus
ACTGTTGAAACAGCACCTACAAGTAACTGTCAATCCCCCGGGACTGCAAGGTTGGGTATCCTGCTTGTGGGACATGTTGCAGGACCTGAACAAGCAACCTGGAGCTGGAGATCTCTCCCTGGTAGAGCTGCTTTTACATAGAGCCATGGCCCGAATTCAATTGCAGGTAACTACCACTGAAACTCTGTTGAAACCTGGTCATGGACTCAATTATAACATACTCCTATCTGCCCCTACTTGTCTGAAAAGGGGAGAAACAGTGCAATGGACTTGGCCATGGAAAATAAAGGCCCCACATTGCCAG
>NW_011891197.1:8622-8993 GCF_000151845.1 Pteropus vampyrus
TAGCCCCATGAGGCAAGGGGCTAAAGGTAAACTTACAGGTTGTTCGTAGAGTAACGGCCAATTTGCCACCACAAATAACTGTGAGGTATCCCACAGGAGAGATGGATGAAGAAGAAAGTACCAGCCTAAGGGGAACCTTTGTGTTTTCACTGTGGCCTATCCTGAATTCTCCCATATTGTGTCATGTCGACATGGTGGGATCAATTCTGCAATGGGAACAGGTATCATACCAATGGCCAGGCCACCCCACCCCTTGGCGGCAGCAATTTAATCACAAGATAAGATGTTGGCATGCATCCTGACTGAAGGAAAAGACTTACCTATGTTAGTACCATTGTCCTCCTTTTCCTTCTGACCTTAGGCCACTTTAC
>NW_011891198.1:0-2264 GCF_000151845.1 Pteropus vampyrus
CAGGAAGTCATCGACCAGCTTCGCTTCCCTTGCAGTCCTGAGGAAGAGCCGGGCAGGCAGACCGAGGCATCTGGGCAGGGCTGGTCACCTGCCCGGCCACACACGGAGGGCGGGCCTTGGGGTTTGCACAGACCGTCCCCGACTTGCGATGGTTCTGCGTACAATTGTTTGACCTTACGATGGTGTCAAAATGATACACGTAATAAATTACAAGAGCTGGTCAAGGCTTCATTGCAAAATTGTTCTGTTAGAGGACTTTGCCCAAGTGGCGGCTAATGTAAGTGCTCTGAGCACATTTAAGGTGACAGGCAAGCCGTGATGGTCGGCAGACTGCATGTTTTAGACCCATTTTCGAATCACGATATCTGAAACTCGCGGCAGGAGGGGTGGGACACAGCCCCGCCATAGGTGGAGGAGAAACGAGGGCGGCTCCCACCATCTCATCTCCGACCTTTCTCCCGATTTCCCACCTCTCCCAGTGACAGCACCCCACCCTAGTGTCACCGCAAAATCCTTCCCGGCTAGGACCTGACCTTGGGCTTACCGAAAGCCCAGCGGGCGCTCCCTGGTGACTAACGAGACAGTGACTCAGAGCAAGACTCAGGGTCGCGGACAGGCACGGGCACCCGCATCTGGCCACTTCCGGATGGCCGACGTGGCACGTCAGGTACCTGCGCTGAGCTTCCGCCCGTTTCTCTGCAAGGTGAGCTGCTGAGGGGACTAGACCAGGCGCACGGGCAGCAAGCCCTCGCCACAGGGCAGGGCTGGCCGGGCTCCTGCAGACGGCCAGGGGGGAGTGCTCCAGGCGTGGCAGGCCACACGGCCTCTGCCCCAGCCGCCCGACTCGCCATGACACCATGAAAGCAGCCACAGTCGGTACGTAAATAAATGGGCATGCCTGTGTGCCAAGAAGTCGTTATCCCTGAACCCCGAAATGTGAATTTCATACGCAGTCGGCCTCCATATCTGTGGGCTCCACATCTGCAGACTCAACCAACAAGGGGTCGAAAACGAGGGAAAAGGCTATGTTGCTGCTGACACATGTCACACGCGTCGGCTGCGTCGGCACGGAACGCTCGGGCGTGTGTCTCTAGCCACGGCTCTGCCGACGGCGCAGGATAAGCGCCCCCGGCCAGCACCTAGACGGTGGCGGCATCGCGAGCAGCCCGGAGGTGACGGAGGAGCACGCAGGCGCACGGAGCGGGTTCCACGCACTGCCCGGCGTCTCACGGGCGGGGCCTGAGTGTCCGCGGGGCGCCTGAAACCAATGCCCGCCCGCGGATGGCGAGGGGCGGCTGTAATCGGCATGTGTCATGAAACGTGACTTCTGATTTTTTCCAATTTTTTAGAAACGTACATTTCTAAATCTGCGTGCAGGCTACACAAAACCTGGCAGAGCCACCTGGGTGCTGCCTCACCCCAGGAGGGTGGCCGCTCTCGAAGCAAACAGAAAGCGTGTGCTGAGGACGGAACGCGGCCGCTCCCGAAAACGCCACCGCCGGGACTGCGGGCGGCCCCGGAACCCCGCCCCGGGGTCCCTCCAAAAGGACTGAAAGCAGCGTCTCGAAGAAACGTCTGTGCCCCTGCGTTCGCAGCCGCGGTACGCACAGTGGCCACGGGGCGGAAGCACCCCAGTGTCCACTGACGGACGACGGCCACATAAAATGCGTGTGTGAAACGCACACACGGAGTATTATTCGGCCTTAAAAAGGGAGGAAATCGAGTCACACGCGACAACATGGATGGACCCTGGGGACATTGCGAAGCATGTGAGCCATCGCGAACGGACACACACACTGTGGTTGCACTTACACGAGGGACCCGGACCCTCAACGTCCTTAGGACAGAAAGTAGAATAAAGTAGTAGAATAAAGTAGAATAAAGTGCCAGAGGGTGGGGCCAGAGTGTCCCTTTGGGAAGACGAGGAAGTCCTGGAGATGGGGGGGGTGACGACGGCGAGCACCGTGCACGCGCCGGACGCCACCCGGGCCGCACACCGTGAAGTGGCCGGGATGCTCCCCGCCGCTCTCCAAGTGCTTTTAAATGTCAAAAAGGTAAAACAAACACCAGCGTGTGCCGCCGGAGTGACCCGCGGGCTGTGCCTGCCCCACCCCCCGCACAGGGCATGAGGGCAGCACCGTGAACAGCCCCCCAGAAAGGATGGCGATAGAAGAGTATCGGGGATCCCCGTGCGAAGAGGACTCAGAGGCAGATGAGGAGAAGTCGCGTCTTCACCCGGCACCCGCCTGGCACCGCGGGGCCCC
>NW_011891198.1:2314-3184 GCF_000151845.1 Pteropus vampyrus
CTGCCTCACCCCAGGAGGGTGGCCGCTCTCGAAGCAAACAGAAAGCGTGTGCTGAGGACGGAACGCGGCCGCTCCCGAAAACGCCACCGCCGGGATGCGGGCGGCCCCGGAACCCCGCCCCGGGGTCCCTCCAAAAGGACCGAAAGCAGCGTCTCGAAGAAACGTCTGTGCCCCTGCGTTTGCAGCCGCGGTACGCACAGCGGCCACGGGGCAGAAGCAGCCCCCGTGTCCACTGACGGACGACGGCCACATAAAATGCGTGTGTGAAACGCACACACGGAGTATTATTCGGCCTTAAAAAGGGAGGAAATCGAGTCGCACGCGACAACATGGATGGACCCTGGGGACATTGCGAAGCACGTGAGCCATCGCGAACGGACAAACACACTGTGGTTGCACTTACACGAGGGACCCGGACCCTCAACGTCCTTAGGACAGAAAGTAGAATAAAGTAGTAGAATAAAGTAGAATAAAGTGCCAGAGGGTGGGGCCAGGGGGGTGGGGACAGAGTGTCCCTTTGGGAAGACGAGGAAGTCCTGGAGATGGGGGGGGTGACGACGGCGAGCACCGTGCACACGCCGGACGCCACCCGGGCCGCACACCGTGAAGTGGCCGGGATGCTCCCCGCCACTCTCCAAGTGCTTTTAAATGTCAAAAAGGTAAAACAAACACAAGCGTGTGCCGCCGGATGTGACCCGCGGGCTGTGCCTGCCCCACCCCCCACACAGGGCATGAGGGCAGCACCGTGAACAGCCCCCCGGAAAGGATGGCGATGGAAGAGTATCGGGGATCCCCGTGCGAAGAGGACTCAGAGGCAGATGAGGAGAAGTCGCGTCTTCACCCGGCACCCGCCTGGCACCGCGGGGCCCC
>NW_011891198.1:5879-7430 GCF_000151845.1 Pteropus vampyrus
TCCATTACTCACTCATCCACCCATTCATCCATCATCCATCATCTACCCATCCATCCATCTACCATCTATCGTCCATCCACGATCCATCTATCCATCCATCCATCCTCCATCCATCCATGCATCCACCCACCCATCCAACCTTCATGGCTCCATCTACCATCCATTCACCTATCCACCCATCCATCCATCCACCCACCCACCCACCCAACCACCTATCCACCCATCCATCCATCCACCCATCCACCCATGCATCTATCCATCCATGCATCCATCTGTCCATCCTCCATTCATCCATCCACCCACCCTTCCCGTCACCAAAGTTTTATTGAGAACTACTATGCACAGGCACCATTCCAGGAATTAGAAAGGTAGCACTGAACAAACACAAGGCCTGGCTCGCTCCAGGTTTATAGTGCAGGAGAGGAGACAGACCAGAAACCAGTAAGGGAGTCTGGCACGGAACGCTTCCGTGCCGAGCACCGCGATGCATCCGAAACCCTCCTAAGAGGAAGGTTAATCAGTCGTTTCCTTGTTTGTTGTTATCATCACAGATCGGTTGTAAAAATGAACAGGAGAGTCTTCTGCAGAAATGCTAACGGTGCCAGAACGCGCTCCAATGCGGCGGAATCATCTGAGGGCAAGTGCTACAGGCAATATTTTTATGGCAAAGCTTTATTTCTCCTCTCTCCTTGGTTTAAATATATACGTGTGTGTGGGTGCACACGTACCAAGATTCAAGTATTTCAATATAAATTTTGTATTCAAAATACTTTTCCCGATTTCAGTTGATTGCATATTTCGAGCCAATGTTGTAGCAGTAAGTTTTGTTCTGAATCAAAAACAAGGATGTCTCCCCGTCTCCCCTCCCCTCTCTCTCTCCACTCCCCGCCCCTCCCGCCTGTGCTGGACCACCTCTCCTTCCTCCCCCACCCCCAGCCCTAAGAAACCCCAACATTCAACCGTCTTTCCGAGCTGAGTGGCATCGAGGGCAAAGCCTTTGCCCTTCGCGTGTGTCTTTCTGCCGAAGGTTCCTGGGATGTGGGGGCCGAGGCTCTGCCACCTCCCCGAGGCAGCAGGTGGAACGGCGAAGCCCCCCGTTTCGACATGAGCGTGTGACTGTTGGAGCACACCTGCCCTGCACTACGATAATGTCATCCTTGGCTGACATAGATTTTAAAGCCCTTTGAAAAGGTGGACTGTTATCAATCACCAGCGTGATTATAATGAGATTTAAGTGGAGGAAGATAAGATTCAGGCCTTCGCTGGGCCAGGCTCTGGCAGAGCAGGCGAGCGAGAGGAGAGAGGGCCAGGCTCCGCAGGAAAAGGGCGCCGCGTGCAGCCTCCTGTCCCCAGGCAGATGTCCCAAGGAGCGCCGCGAACCTGAAGCTCGGGCGGGAAGGCCGCGCCCGAAACACCTGCCAAGCTCCTGTCCCATGAGACCAGGAGTGCGCAAACAGGGGACATCTGGCCACTTCTGGGGACATTCCTGGTCGTCACGACGGGGACAGGGGCTGTACCACCAGCATCGGTGGGTGAAGGCCAGGACGCAGC
>NW_011891198.1:8931-9878 GCF_000151845.1 Pteropus vampyrus
GAGGGGCCACCTGGCTTTGGGCAGCAGCCCCGGCAGCTCGCCGGCTCTCGTTCCAGCTCTGGGCTGGTGGACAGTGACGCTCAAGGATTTCATACAAGAGAGAATGAAGTCAGCCTTGCAAGGCCTTGCCTCCTGTGGTCCCCATTCTGAGACTTTCTGAGCATGTCTCGATATCACCTATTCACCCCACCCGGAGACCCAGGCAGGATCCCAGAGACCTTGGATCTAGACGCTTCTCCACAGCCCACCTCGGTCCACGGAGGGAAGGGAGCAGCTGCCCGAGACAGACAGAGTCCACAGCCAGAGAGCACAGCCTGGCTCCCCCCCAGACTCACGGACAGATGGCAAAGGGCAGTGATGTTCCTTACCGGCGAGTCTTAAGGCGGTGATGCTCTCTCCCGGCTCAGGGAGGCCCGTGAAGCGTGGTGGGCGGAAACTGCAAGAATAAGGCCTGTTAGAAAGTCGGGGTCGGAGCAGCGGCTTCCGCACCACAGGTGAGCAGCATCCAGCAACGATGCACTGCGCTCCGGGAGCCACAGCGCTCAGCGGCCTCGCCGCCCCAGTGCACGGAGCAGTCGAACGGGGGGACTACGGGACCCCGGCTGCAACGAAGCAGAGTCGCTCAGCGTCTTTTAACGGGAAATGGCCACCTGCACAAAGAGAAGGGGGAGGGGCGTCCCCCTCTCCTCTAGATGGGACAGAAGAAACGAGAGCAAAGGAGGGTCCCCTCCCTCGCCCCCTCTTCGGAATTCTAAACACAAGGCACTGAGGAGGTCCTCGCGGGTCCTGCTTCCCCCAATTTAGGAAGCCCCCATGGTAGGCCACCAATCCACACAGACTTCAGCCGGCCACGCCATGCAGTGGCCGGGGCGGCTCTCCGGGGGTCCCCAGCAGGATCCACAGGCAGCCCCGGCTCCAGGCACAACGTGGCATTCAAGCCCTGCCTC
>NW_011891199.1:0-2748 GCF_000151845.1 Pteropus vampyrus
TACGCAGCGAGGGAAGGGCAGTCCCTTCCACAGATGACGTTGGGGAAACTCAAGAAACACAAGCAAAAGAATGAAACTGTACCATCATTTTATACAACGCACAGAAACCGACTCAAAATGAATTAAAGACTACATTCCTGGAAGAAAACGGGGAACGCGTCGTGACGCGGGTCTTGGCAGTGACGTCATGGACAGGACACCAAAAGCACGAGGTGACAAAGCAAGAACGAGTGGGGCTGCATCGCACTGAGACACTCTGGAGAGCAAAGGAGACCACCGGCTAAGGGACGGGAGGGGACATCTGCAAGCCACGCGTGCGATAAGGGATTAATCCCAAAATATGTAAGGGACTCCTACAACCCAGCAGTAAAAAAAAAATCTAACTACCTGATTATAAAATGGGCCAAGGACCTGAATGGACATTTCTCCAAAGACGATACACAAATGGCCAACAAGTGTATGAAAAAATGCTCACGTCGCTCATCCTCAGGGAAATGCAAATCAAAACCACAATGACATCACCTCGCATCCTTCAGGATGGCTGTTACCACAACAGCGATAAGTGCTGGCAAAGATATGGAGAAGCGGGGCCCCTCGCACACTGTTGGTGGTGACACGAAATGGCAGAGCTGCTGGAAAACGGTATGGCGTTTCCTCAAACAATTAAAAGCAGGACTACCACGTGGTCTGGCAACCCCACTTCTGGGTGTTTGTCCAGAAGAACTGAAACCAGGATCTCAAAGAGACACCTGCACCCCGTGTTCACTGCAGCACTGATCCCAACAGCAAAAACGTGGGAACAGCCTAGGCGTCCACCAGACGGACAGATAAAGAACTGAGGCACATCCCCACAGCGCGACAGCAGTCAGCCGTAACGTGTGACAACACGGACCCCTCGAGAACAAGAAGCTGAGTGAGCAGGCCGGTCTCAGAAGGCTAATACTGCAGGACACCACCTATGTGAGGGGCCTAACGTAGTGGAGTCATGGAGCAGGGAGCGGCGCTGGCTGCCAGGGGCTGGGGAGGAGGACAGAGGGGGTCGCTAGTCACAGGGCGGAAGGTGCCAGTCAAGCGAGACGTGCGAGCTCGAGACCCCATGGACGGCCCCACACGCTTCAGCATCTGTCCGGATCGCACGCTAAGGGCTTTATTACAATAAAATGAATATTTTAAAAATCTAAATACAAGCGGGAATTTGGGGCATTAAATTAGACAGTAAAATCAGTGGGGAGGAGCTGGATTATTTCACAGTTCAGGGAGGACTATTGGTAAAACACCTGGAAAATATTCAAGTCAGACTCACACCTCACGTCGACACCAGGACAAAAGACAAACGGATCAAAACTTTAAAAGTGAAACCATGAAAACCAGAAGAAAACACAGGACACTCTTTACTCTTGAAGAAAAGCGCTTCCTAATCGACTCGAAACCCAAAGCCACAGCAGGACAGGTGACGCGCTCAACGGCGTAAAACATGCCACACGGCAGAGCCGCCACAGTGACCAGTAAGAAGCCGAATGCTCTGCGTTCCCCTGACTTTCAAACAGCTCATTTCCATAATCATCGCGAAAAAGATCGACGATGCAGTTTTTAAAAAATGAACAGTCAAGGAACAGAAAGTTCACAGAAAAAAATACAAACAGCTCTTGATATACAGAAAGATACCAAAGCCATTCCTAATGAAGGAGAGGCGGACGTGTCCCGTCTGCAGCTGGGGCCAGGCGCCCCCACTCGTCCCTGCTGTGTGGACCGGGGCGCCCCGCCGGAGGGCAGTTGGGGGCTGGGCATCAGGAGAAAAGAGAAAGCAGGTCTCTGAGCAGCGCTCACCCTGGGGAGCACGTCTGGCCCACGTCCCGAGGGGCACGTTAACGAGGTTATTCAGTCTGTGACTGGCAAAGATGGAAAATAACCTGCATTTTCAGCAACGAAGGACCACGGACCCAATGCTGGCACGTCCGCCCTTGAACTAGCCCACGGCCGCGAGCAGGGGACGGGGCTGTGCGCGCTGCCATGAACCAGGGAGGGCGTGCGAGCGGGGGCGAACGTGCCCTAACACAGCGTGGGAAAGGACAACGGAAATGAAAGGTGACCTGCGCGGGCATCGGAGGCGGCCGGGCTGCACGTGGTTGCCACCTGTGCCCTCGTGTAGCTGGGAGGACGGATGAAAGCCGGCAACAGTGCCACCCGCTTCTTCTTTTCAACCACGTAAACGATTCAAACTTCTAGAAGGCGAGGACGCTGTAAGAGTTAAACTGCAGTCCGTCCACACCCTGGAACGGGGCTCGGTGACGAAAAGAAACTGCTGAAACGGGCAACAACCTTGGGAGCTCTCCGGGGAATCTCGCCAGTGTAGACGGCCAGTCCCCTGAGGTCACACGCTGTATGATTCCATTTATGTAACGTTCTCCAACCGACATGAGGGAGGACAGGCCAGGGGTCCCCGGGAGCTGGGGGCGGGGGCAGCAGGGAAGTGGGCGTGGCTACGAAGGACAACAGTGAAGGGCCCTGGAGACGGCATTGCCTGCTGTCTGACCCTGACCGCAGCCGCGGGGCCACCCTGGGTGCGACACTGCACTGGGCTCCCCAAGACGCCGCCGCTGGGGAAGCTCGGTGCCGCTGCACGCGGTGGCTCAGAACTACTTCTTACAACTGTGTGTGAACGCACAATCGTCTCCAAATCCAAAATTTAATGAAAAGAAAAAGACACCAGGCTGTCGATACCCGTGCCTGAGGTCACCAAGCAGAGAG
>NW_011891199.1:2798-3859 GCF_000151845.1 Pteropus vampyrus
CTCCAAATCCAAAATTTAATGAAAAGAAAAAGACACCAGGCTGTCGATACCCGTGCCTGAGGTCACCAAGCAGAGAGCAAAGGCGGTATTTAACCCGATCCGGTTTCCCCAGAGCGGGCTTCCTGGAACGGGAGGACCAGAAGGGAGGCGGGCCAGCAGGGGAGCCCATGGAGGCAGAAGGGGAGCACCCAGGAAGGAAGGGTGTCCTTCCCAGGGCACAGAGCCACCCGGCCCTGTCTCCAGCTCCCTCCGAGAGGCAGGACGGCGCTGCGCTTCCTGGCCCCTTGAGGTGGAGCCATTCGATCCTTGAGGCCAGTGGACTGAGCAAAAGCGACTGACTCCCTCAGAGCCAGCGTTCAGCTCCCAGGAGAGACCCCCGGAGCTTGGCGCCCCCTCCAACAAGCTGCTCCTCCACAAAGCCACAGCAGCGGGGTCTCCGACCACACTGGGCCAGTCTCGCCAGGCCCCGGGCACAGGGCTTTTCCTGCTTCAGGCGCCTGACACTCGGGAGATGCTTGTCACCGCAGGGAGACCCAGCCTACGCCGTGAGGACCTCGGCCACCCCATCACATTCGTGCCCACGTCTGGCTGCCCAGCTTCACTCCTGCCAACCTGACCCCAAGTCCCCCAACACCAAACCCACATGCTGCCCGTGGGGCTCCTCCCCTCTACTGGCCTCCAAACCCTTCCTGCAGGTAAGCGGAGGACCAGAAAGGTGGCAGGTGCCCCGCCCTGCCACACTGTCACGCCAAAGGGGGCCGGGCACGGCTGCACCTGCCAGCAGCAAGTGGCCCTGGCCTCTGCCTCCGCATGTGCACACTGAAGGCTGAGCCACTCGTGGAGCTATTACCGGCCACAGGGCCCCCTCGGACACCGGGGCGCTCAGTAGACACAGGTGGACACAGGAGACCAGAGCCGCGGTGGAGAAAGGCGGGGTGCAGTACAGGGGTGACTAGAGCCCTCCCGGTTCCCAGGAACTATCCCCAGGCTACTGGCCCAGCAGCTCTCCACAGCTGGGGGCCACAGTGCAGGGGGGCAGCGTGGGAAAGCCAGGCCCTGGC
>NW_011891199.1:5909-7377 GCF_000151845.1 Pteropus vampyrus
TGAGCTTATTCCCCCCGACCTGTCACCCAGCCTTACTGGGGACAAGAACTCCAAGCCCCACTTGGGCCGCCCTTCCCTCTCCGTGAGAATAGCACGCTTCCTTCCGTGGGCTCCTCAGAGCCCTCAGCCCTCCGCTCAGCCCTCCGCTCAGCCCTCCGCTCAGCCCTCCGCTCAGCCCTCCGCTCAGCCCTCCCCGCAAACGCCAGCTCGGCGGGGGAGACGGGGCCCGGCGTCAGCCTGCACGACCGGCGTCGCCAGCACTCGTGACGTCCTCCACCCGCAGCACCCTCGGTGCCGAAGCGCTTCGAAGCCGGTCTCCCCGGGGAAGCGGCAGAGCGAGACTGCTCGGGCCGGAGTGCGGGGTTCAAATCCTGGCCAGCCCCTCTCGGGCCCGTGACTCTGGTGGGGTCCTCGGCCCCGGAAGTCTCCTGGCCCGAGGAATACAAGGGACCTGTGAGTGCCTGGTAGACACCAGAGGTCAACAAGCAGCGGCGACTTCCACAGTGATGACACGGTGATGACGGTCAGTCCTGCATCCCGCCAGCCCCCCTCAAACGCGGGCCGCGCCCCACCGTCCCGGCAGAGCAAGCTCTCCGGAGCAGTGGTGAGGCAGCCCAAAGGCCACTCAGCAGAGGGGCAGTTGTGCCCTGGGAAGTCCTGCCACAGCCCTCAAGCAACGTCTCCAAAGGCCCTGAGCTTCGGTGTCCATGTCTCTGCAATGGTGCTGGTGCCACCACCTCCCAGGTGGCTGCGGGATCAGAAAAATCAGCGCTTGAGGATGTGCTAACGAGGGACCTCGGTCAGGATCCTGGGCTGAGATGCAACAACGCTGGCTCGGGGACCTCACCGTTTCCGCGCAGGGCACCAACAGGGTCAGGGCTGGGTCCCCATGCTTCTCCTGGGGGAAATCAGAGACGACAACAAGACAGTCATGCCCCGGTCCATTAGAGAAAACGACGGAGGTTTACTGGGCTGGCGCTCCGGGCTGGGGGCTCACGGGGTCAGCGTGACTGTCAGCTCTGCTCCGCCATGTCCACCTGGGGACAGCTGCTGTCTCCCAGAGGCAAGAACACTGACCGTCGGCGGTGACGGCCTCTGGGGAGACAGGACAGGCCCATGCGTTCATTTCTTCTCACTCTCCCTCCCTCGGGCTCCCTCGCCCACCTTCCAGGGTCCACACACACGCAGGAGCCAGGCGGCGCTGGGCGGTAGGACCGAAAACCAACAGCCCCGAGAGAAACCGACGGATCCGAGGAGGGCTGCCTTCGAGCGCCGGCGTGGCTGTCGTCCCTGACGCGGCCCGAAGCAGATTTTAAAGGATATGACGAATTACAGCCACACTGAGCCACGCGGTCAAATTCCGCTGGTAGCAAACAACACGATCGAAGCAAAGCCAGCAGGTGCCAACCCGCCTGTGTGCGCTAGGAGCTGTTCAGCCCTGGCCACCCGGCCAAGTATCCCAACACCC
>NW_011891199.1:11282-12464 GCF_000151845.1 Pteropus vampyrus
TCGTCGTTGCTAATCGCGTCCGCAGTGAATCTGCCACCATCCTGGGAAATGGCAGAGGCAGCGCGTCCTCTGTTCCTGAGGGCGGGGGCAGCACCACACCCCGAGGAGCCCCGGCCTCTGTTCCGCACCCACCACCCAGGCCACCGGGCGCGGCGGCCACTCTCCTCTCTCGCCAGATCTCATCCTGTCACTGCCGTTTTTTCATTCACAATCTTTTCTTCCAATGTCCGACAGCACGCTAGGCTCTGGGGACACGGCGCGTTGTCCGCGGGGTGTTGAAACGGTTTCCCAGACAAGGGGCTCTTGGGCTGGGTGCCGAAGGGGGAGCAGGAGTCTGTCAGGCAGGAGCAGTACGAACGCAGCATGGCCGCTGGGGAAAGTGGCCACATCCACCTCCTGCGTCAGTTTCTGCCCAAAGTCCTATTCCGAACATGGCATACGGGGATTTCCCCAGGCCCCCACCTCCCGCTGCTTTGCACACATATGCACAAACACAGTCCCACACGCTCACATAGTCACACACGTTCTCTCACTCAGAGTCAAGAACAGATTTCCATGTGCTACCACCCACCCCCACCCCAGGAGCTCAGAACCCCACTGACCGCTGCTCGGGAGACACGGTAACGAGATGTTAATGAGCGACGGCGAAACTCAGAGCGGCGAGCAGCATTTTACAGGATCACAACACTGTGCTCCCCAGAGCGCTGCTGAACCTCCAACCGCATGACAGTGTAGGCGGAAGGCAGCAGAGAGCCCCCCCCCTCCACCCGGGGCTGCCGGCGAATAGGAGGGGTCAGCAGGGTGGCAGGAGGGGAGCTCCGGCTCCAGGTCCTGCCCAGCGGTGCCCGTCCTTGGTGTACAGGCCTGGTCTGATTTGGGGGTAGGGAACCGCCCCCATGAGGCCCTTCCTGGGCCACCCCATCATGCCAGGATCACACCCAAGCACCTTGCCCTGCATCCCAGGCCCTTCGGGACGCTGCCCTGAGCTCACTACTGCCCACTCCTGCAGGGGCACCCCTCCCACCTCTGCCCCTAGCTCCTGGTCTCCGCCCAGCCTGGTCCCTCTGCCTGCAAGCTGACTTCCCCATCCTTCAAGGCCGTCCTTCCCACGCACTTGCCCCGCTTCCTGGAAACCTTTGGCCCCTGGGCCTGGGTGCGGGGTGTCCTCCGAGCCCCTCGGCC
>NW_011891200.1:0-1635 GCF_000151845.1 Pteropus vampyrus
TTATATAATTTTCAGGTGTACATTATAATTTGACATCTGTATATTCTATTGTGTGTTTACCACCTAAAGTCCAGTTTCCTTCAGCTACCATATATTTATTACCAATCGTTCATTGTTCCATTATTTTTCTTGCTTTACATTCGATTTTCTTTAATAAATGTTCAATGCAGGATTTTCTGCACAGAAGTCATCTAAATTCTTCCTGGGGATAAAATTATGAGGGTTGAGAGCAGGTTTTATTTAGTCACTTGGCTGTACTGGTATTTTCTTTCTCTTTCCCACACCTCCCCACACTAATTGGTTGATTGAGATGCAAGGCTGAACTAAATATAATGCAGATGGGCTCTCCCGCAGAGGATTTCGTGTACCAGTTTAAGGGCATGTGCTACTTCACCAATGGCACAGAGCGTGTGCGGCTTGTGGCCAGACAAATCTACAACAAGGAGGAGATCGTGCGCTTTGACAGCGATGTGGGGATGTTTGTGGCTGTAACCGAGCTGGGGCGGTCGAATGCTCAGTGTTGGAACAGCCAGAAGGACCTCCTGGAACAGTATCGGGCCCAGGTGGACACGCTGTGCAGACACAATTATAAGGAGACCGCTCAGTTCACTGTTCAGCGGAGAGGTGAGTTTAGGATGAGCTCAGAGGCTCTTCACCCAGAACCTAGTGGGGGAGGCCCCATGAAAGAGATCTTTTGTGGTTCCCTAAGATCTTGATGGTACTGGGAAGGGTTTCTAATTCCAAAAGAAAAAATGTTGGAAGGTTTGGCTGCACAGATTTGGGAGGGGGGCGTGCAGGACTGAAAATCTAGAAAGGAGGAACTCTGCATTTGGGACAGCAGATGGCATCCTCAGCGCTCTGAACTTCAGTCCTTCAAAGGTCATAAGGCCCAGCCATAGTTGGCAGGGCCTCTGAGTCTCTCATGTTGCACAGACTCCTATAGCTCCCGCAACACCTAATTCTTGTTTGCTGCCAGGTCGTGTTCGAGCTGGTCCCCCAACTGTGTGCACAGCACACTTTGCACATATGTGTGTGTATATGTGTGTGTGTGTGCATGTATGTATATATATCAGTCCATGTTACAGATAGTTTTTATGTAAATTATTTTGTTTAATAAAAAAGTAAACACTAAATAAAAGTATTATATTCTTGAAAAGTGGGTTAACAAATTAGCTAATTAAAACCCAGAGGTGAGATTCTAATAAAAGACTCTTTAAAACCTGTTTTCTTTTCTACTTTAGTAACAAAGGTGGGACTTAAGTTCATGGTAAGAATTCGTTTGCTGCCTCATCCTCTAACTTTCTTTGTCTGCTATTCCTCCTAGAGGAGCCTACAGTGACCATCTCCCCAGCCAGGACAGAGTTTCTAAACCACCATAATCTGCTGGTTTGCATGGTGACAAATTTCTATCCTCGTCAAATTAAAGTCAGATGGTTCCGGAATAAACTGGAAGAGAAAGCTGGAGTTGTGTCCACCCCTCTTATTCAGAATGGGGACTGGACCTATCAGATTCTTGTGATGCTAGAAATAGTACCACAGCGAGGCGATGTCTACATCTGCCACGTGGACCACTCCAGCCTCCAGCGCCCCATCACGGTAGAATGGCGTAAGGGACACTTCACTGATACCATGGAC
>NW_011891200.1:1685-1985 GCF_000151845.1 Pteropus vampyrus
GTGACCATCTCCCCAGCCAGGACAGAGTTTCTAAACCACCATAATCTGCTGGTTTGCATGGTGACAAATTTCTATCCTCGTCAAATTAAAGTCAGGTGGTTCCGGAATAAACTGGAAGAGAAAGCTGGAGTTGTGTCCGCCCCTCTTATTCAGAATGGGGACTGGACCTATCAGATTCTTGTGATGCTAGAAATAGTACCACAGTGAGGCGATGTCTACATCTGCCACGTGGACCACTCCAGCCTCCAGCGCCCCATCACGGTAGAATGGCGTAAGGGACACTTCACTGATACCATGGAC
>NW_011891200.1:3014-5667 GCF_000151845.1 Pteropus vampyrus
GATATAAGTTTAACTTTAGTGTCTTGATGCTGCAGATAGGCCCTGAGGGAGGGAAGGAGCTGATTTTTCTTCAGGGGCGGTGTGACTTATGACTCTTTCTTCTCTCTCCTCCAGGGTTCGTACACTGACCTAAACATTCTTTTTCCTGAAATCTGTCACCTCTCTTCTTTGGTCTTGTCCTGCCATTACTGTTGTTCGTGGTTCGCAGCCTCCTGTCTATCAGGCCTGTGAGCAAGTCACCTCTGCCAGCTGTCGCCCATAGAGATCCTGCTCTCACAATGACTGAAAAGCAGCTGCCATGGCGTTCTTTTCTTCTAGGCTTTCCTGCATTTCTGCCTGTAACTCTATGCACCGTGATGCTAGAAGCACTGCTCCCTGCTGTCAATTGTGTCTGTTTGAACCGTAAATATTCTCAATACACTTTTCTCATTTTGTTCTCTTTCTGAAGACTGCCCATGAATTAAATGTCAAACTCTTGTCTTTTAATAATATTTTATCAAAATTAAATATATTTGTGAATCATTTGTGTTCCTAAATCTGATTGGGTATCATGGTGATTGTGGGGAAATACTAAGCAAAGAAAAGGTCAAATTCTCAAGTTCAGTTATGTCTCAAAGAAGGTAATATTCAGGCAAGGAGACTAGAAAATCATGGGTCTCCATACTTAGTCTAATTCTGGTGCCACGTGAGAATGTGAAATGAGGTAGGAAATAAATTCAGGTTTCCATCACCTATGAGGCCTTGAAGCTGGGATTGCGTGCAACAATCTTTTCTGGCTCCCACTTCAGTCTGATGAGTTTTATGTATTTGTGCGAGTGGAATAATTTTGTACCAGTCATGGTAACTTATGTCTAATGTAATGTGCTGAACTGACAACACAAATATCTTCTGTTAAGTGCACTGTGTACATCGGGGCAAAGACAATGATTGTTAGTAGAATCCAACTTACCCGAATGTAATTAGCACTGGAGATTTTCTTAGAAAGTGCTTTTTGGTTATATATGATGAAAACCCTACTAATACCAGCTTAAAAGAAAAAATTAATTTTTGAATTCATATAATTGGAAAGCACTTATGCAAATTTGGCTTCAGAAAAATGCCTAGATCCCAGGGCTCAAATAAAATCTTTTAAAAAAATTTATTTATTTTAATTAGTTTCAAATACACATTCATCAGCTACTAATTTTTACTTCTCTAACCCTTCACCCCATTCTCTCAGCACTTCCAACCCCTCTCCCCTATGTCTGTCACCAAATTGTCCACTATATTTGTAAGTCTGTTTTTGATTAGTTTGTTCTCTTTATTCCTTAGATTCCACATATAAGTGGAATCATATAGTGTTTACTTTCTCTGTCTGACTTAAATACTTTCTAGGTCCATCAAAGCAATGTCTTTTTTCATCCCCTTTCTTTAGTCTGTGTGTATCTTTTAATCTGAAGTGAGTCTCTTATAGGCAACATGTAGGAATCTTGTTTTCCTTTCTATTTATCCACTCTATCTTTTAGTTGGAGCATTTAATTATTTTCCATTTGAGGTACTTATTGATAGAAATGTAGTTGTTACCATTCTTTATTCCTGTTTTTGAGACACGTTTTTTCTTCTTAAAGAGTCCCTCCAACATTTCCTGTAATACTGGCTTGGCGGTGATAAATTTTTTAGTTTATTTTTGTCTGGGAAGCTCTTTATCTGTCCTTCAACTCTCAATGATAGCTTTGCTGGATAAAGTATTCTTGGTTGTAGATTCTGGGTTTTCATCACATTGAATATTTTGTGCCAGGCCCTTCTGTCCTGCACAGTTTCTTTTAAGAAATCAGCTTCCAGTCCTGTGGGTGCTCCTGTGTAGGTAACTAACTGTTTTTCTCTTGACGCTTTTAAGATTCTCTCTTTGTATTTAACCTTTGGCATTTTAATTATGATGTGTCTTGGTATGGCCTCTTTGGATCCCTGATTTTTGGAATTCTCTGAGCTTCCTGGGGTTTTATGTCTATTTCCTTCACCAGGTGAGGGAAGTTTTCCATCATTATTTCTTCAAACAGCTGTTCAACATCTTGGTTTTCTTCAGTTATGCCGATCAGACAGATATTTGGACCCTTAATAGTGTCCTATATGCTCCTTAAATTATTTTTATAGTTTTGGCATCTTTCTCTTGCCATTCTGATTATGTGTCCTTGGCCTTCCCATCCTCTAGATAGAGCATGAAATCCTCTTCTTTATTCACTTTGTTTATTCCTTTGTTTATTCCATTTAATATACTCCTCATCTCAGATAATTTGTTCTTCAGACTGGTTCACTTTTATAATTTTCATTTCCATTTTTATGTTTTTCTTTTTTATCTCTTTGTTGACGTTCTCACTGAATTTATCTCTACTTCCCAAAAGTTCATTGAGCATCTTTATAACTAATGTTTCGAACTCTGCATCTGTTAGATTACTTGACTTCATTATATCTGGATCTCTGTTCTGTTCTGTTATATGGCTTCTGCTTCTTTGTCTTCCCATTTTGGCTGCCTTTCCATGTCTGTTTCTATGTACTAAGCAAAGCTCCTAAGTATCCTGGTCTTTTTAGTGTGGATTTGTGAAGTAGGTATCCAGTGGCACAGTCCTGAGAGGGATTCAGCTGCAGGCCAAGTTTAGCCCCAGCCTGTGCCCCTCTG
>NW_011891201.1:0-372 GCF_000151845.1 Pteropus vampyrus
AGCCACTATTCCCCTTCCCTAACTGTATGCAACGCTGTCTATAGGTAAGTGACTATAAAATTTATCATCCAAACTGGAACACTTTCGAGTGGGGCAGGGGCATTCTTGATAATTACACCAGGACGTAGGCATAAATTAGGAATGTCCCAGGCAAGCCGGACTGTACCATCATCCTATCTATAGGGGGCTGTAATGGGCCCGAGATCTGTAAGCTTGATTATTTAACAAGAGTATCTAACATCAATTAGCTGGGATGGAGAGGAACAAAGGAAGGTCGTTATGTAAATAGTGGCCAATCAAAGTCGTAGAGCTTAAGATGAAAGCTTTCTGCATTCCTCCAGATTCACCGTGGTTCTCTGTTAACACTAGACT
>NW_011891201.1:858-1208 GCF_000151845.1 Pteropus vampyrus
AGGTACGTTATGTTACATGGCAAGCCGGAATTAAGATTGCAGATGGGATCAAGGTTGCTAATCAGCTGACCTTGAGATGAGGAGAGTAACCTGTTATTTAAGTGGCCCCAATCTAATCACGAGCGTCCTTGAAGGAGGAAGAGGGAGGCAGGAGAGTCAGTGCTGCAGAGTGAGAGACACGCCACTGGCTATTGCTGGTTTTGAAGAAGGAAGAAGGAAGAAGGGGCCATAAGCCAAGGAATGCAGGTAGACCCTGAAAGCTAAAAAAAGGCAAGAAAACAGATTTCCTCCAATTTCTCCAAAAAAGGATGCAACCCTGCTTACACTTTGATTTCGCCCCAGCGAGACCC
>NW_011891201.1:3909-6317 GCF_000151845.1 Pteropus vampyrus
TGGAATTATAGAATAAACTCTCCAATCTAATAGTCGCCAGCTAATTGTCCAGTAATTAGTTAAGGCTATCTATTTCCGTCCTGATTCAGACTAGTCTTGGCTGCCTGGAGTTCAAAATCAAGAAGATCTCGGAGGCCGCTGTTAGTGTCCATGCATGTGAGTGCTGAGATAGATCAGTGATATCTACCCTGAGATTAGCGATCGAGTGCAATAATATATGTGCCTGTGAATCTCAACACTGGCAGTTCTCTCTCCAAAGAATGGTTTATTTCCAGGAGGCATTCTTGATTGTCATACTAGACAGAAGAGACACCACTGGCATTTGGATGCTAGACAGCCTGCAGCACAAAGGAAGGCACTGCCCAGCACAGAATCAGACCGCACCTGATTCAGTTTGGGATTGTCCCACCTGACATATGTGTGGAAACTCCCTACTGTGATGATCTGGGCCTAGATCCTAGTTCCATTTCACATATATAGGCGTTTCACATAAAGAGTTCTTGCATGATTTTAATAAACACTGGATTTTCCAGGAATTAAACTACCATACAGTTGAAGGAGGGATTGTACTTAGTTTTGTTCAGAGCTCCACTGTTTCAGAAAACCACATCTCTGAAGGCCATGCTGTCCGTGCCTGCCAGTGGCCAGTCCCACACAGCCAGTTCAGTTTCCACCAAGCAATCACCTGACTGCAGTTATGAAAGCAGCCTATATCCTCTCATTCTCATATCAACACACATATTATTTTATTATCAATTACTTTGCCTTTTATTTTTCTTTTACTTTACTGTGTGGGCATTATATAGATTTTTAAAATGAGATGTCTAAGTGGGTTATGTAATTTATGAATTCCATTGGAGGAGAATAAAGGGAGCATCGCGAAATATTAGTCTGGAAGGGTTGAGAACCACTGGGTCACATGACCCCTGAGGTCCCTTCCAGCCACAGCAAAGTAAGGGTATTATGCAGAGAGAGGCATGCCCAGATCACATGCCGCACATTACAGGCAGAGAATAAGGGTAAATTATCTTGTTTTCCACAAATTGTTCTCACCCACTGAATGTCCCTTAGCCATCCCAGAAGGCACAGGAATCTGCACCACTGAATGCATCCTTTCTAATCCCCCGAATGATGAAATTGCCTGGAATTCAGTGTGGGCACATCTGAAATTGCTCAAGAATGTCCCAGCCTCACTGGGTTGGAGCTGAGTACGTGCTTTCTCTTTTTTAATTTATAGTGTAATTGATTTCTTTATAAGCCATTCAGGCCTTATTATTTATTAATTCACCTGTCAAGGTTAATTTAAACTACTTCTCAATAAGGTATTTTGACAATACCTTTGTTTACCAGATTGACAGCCCCGGTGAGTAAAGAGATGGCGGAATGATTCTCCCTCCCAGAACACAGAGCTCGGTAAAGGACCTTCCAGCAGCATTTGCCCAGCCCTCACTTGGAAATACAAGAGGCCTCCCTCATACCTGATGGAGACAGAAATCAGAAGGCTTTATCCTCTGTCTCCAAGAAGGTCCTCGGCCCCAGGACTTGCAACCGACATGGTGTGACCACTGCATCCTGTGGACTGTGCAGCCTCAAATTCTCCTACTGCCATGACCTTAAATCACAGTCACCTTCTCCCGGGCCCATTGCAACATTTCCCTAACTGGTCTCCTTGCCTCTACTTTTGTGTCCCTCCCATCTATCTCAGGTGATCTTACCAAAATGCAAATCTGATTATGCCACACCCCTGAATAGAACCCTTCAATGGTTCCAACGGAGTCAAGTTCAAACTCCTCCATGCCCTGGCCCTGCCTACCACTCCAGCCTCATCTCCCGCTACTACCCTTCTGCTACCTTGTACTTTACGTTCCGTCCATATCACCAGCTTGCTATTCCTTGCAGTGTTATTCCCTCTTCCTATATCCTGGTCATGATGGAAACTCCAGCACTCACACAGTAGTTGCCATTCGCTGCCCTAAGTAGCTCTTCCAGAAGATTGACCCTTTTCTGCTGTGGATTTATGTTATTTAAAAACACATCCATCAAGTCTACAAGTGAGAAGTATGTACTGAGTGTGGACCATGGGCCGGGTGTGGTGCTAAGCACTGAGGACACAAGAAACTAGCGAGACCTCATACCTGTTCTTCCAAAGCGTGCAGTGCAGACCAGGAGCTTCCAGAAAGCAGTTGTTCTTAAGTATTTCTTAGCACGGGGCTGCAGGGAGCGTGGGAAGACAGGTGAGGCTCATGTTTATTGAATGCAAGCCACTAATGCGCTTGTATTTCATCTTAGCAATAACCCTACAAAGCTAGTGTTTTCGTGTCCCCCTTTAAAAATGATCAAACTGGCATACAGGGAGGTGAAACCGCTTGTGAACGTTCACCCAGCTAATTTGTGATGACTCAAGCATT
>NW_011891201.1:8132-10403 GCF_000151845.1 Pteropus vampyrus
AAACCACAAAGCCCTCTACCATCTAAGCCCCACCTATGTCTACACACTTACCTTGATTCACGCTGTTTCTCACTCCCTACACATTCCAGACATATTATTCTTTTCATGACTAAATTGGGCCAGACTTCCTCTTGCCTTTGACCTTCAAACACATCAATATCACTTTCTCTGAAAGCTTCCTCACCCCAGCTTCTCCCTCACCTGGCTAACTGCTCTGCTCACCCCTCAAGTCTCAGCTTACACATCCTTCCTCAGGGAAGCTCTCCTGAGTTCACAGCACAGGTTAGGACCCCTTGCCATCCACTCAAACAGCAGCCTACGCCTCCTCCCCAGAGTAACACTCATACCCCTCACAGTACTTCTGTGGATGCTGCTGGATTGACTGCTGGACAGTGAGCATCCTTAGGACAGAAATATCTCAGTCTAATTCACTAGTGATCACTGCCGATTCAGTCAGGACAGGTGAGGATGTGCTGCAGAAACGAGCATCACCAAAGATGTAGTAGTTTAACAGGAAAATGAGTTATTTCTCATTTATAGTACATGAATCTTCAGGGGACACTTCTCATTGTAACTTAGGCTGATGAAAGTTCTCTCTTGAACATGTGCTTCCATGATCACATGCCAGGGGAAAAAGTGTCTCACTCTAGCAATTAAATGTTCCAGCTCGACTGTGTCACACGTCACCTCCACTCACGACTCTTTGGCCAGAATTGGTCCTGTAATCCTGTGACCACACAACAGAGCCCAAAAGTGCAGACTTCCAGATATTGGTGAACAGCACTAATGGCTACCATCATAGCAGTAACTCCTGGAGCCCAACAAATGCTCAATCAATATGTGCTGAATGATAATAATAGCCCCTATTGATCAAGCATTTTGTTTCAGACATTGCGTGTTAATTGTTTTACTGAAATACGAATCCATTTCTTCCTCACAATGGCACACACAGGTCACAATGTCACCTTACAGCTTTATAAAACCTGTTGACTCCAGAACCCCAACACTTTTCAGCACAGTTACCTGGAAGATCCGTCTGCACGTGTTACGTCCCCTTTCTCAGCTCCCATCCTAACTTCATTCCACGTCAATCGAGCTTAAATCCCACCACCCCAGACAGTCAGCTGTGGCTCTTCGGACAGTCAGCTGTGGCTCACCTCTGCCAAACCAGTAGTGAGGTCTCTGCCCTCCGCTCACTTGACCTTCCACCAGCTTTTACATGGTTAACCCCCCAGCCTGGGATACTTTCTTCCCTAGATGTCCGTGGCACCTTACTCTTCTTGTTTTCCTCTCCTGTTCCTGACCATACCTGCTCAGTCTTCTTCTCTGGCCCCTCCAGTCTGCCAGATTTCCAAATACTATCGCACTCTAAGATCCTGTCCAGCCCTTCTCTTTGCTTCACTCTCTAGAGGGTCTCTCTAGAGGGTCTTAGCACTCCCATATATTACACGTCCCCAGTACATCTTTCCCAATCTTCTTCCCTTCTAGCATCTCTATTTCATGTCTAAAATTTAACATCCGCAAATCAGAACTATTGATTCCTACATCCTGCCTCCACCCCACGCCTTTCCCATCTTAATAAAGAGCAGTACTATCCCCTCAATTGTCCAAGCCCAAGACCGAGGGGCCATCTTGAATTGCCTTCGCTTCCTTACACCCCACTTTCAATCCCATGGTAAATGTTCTTGGTTCTATCCCCACCATTATGTTGCGGGATGAATCCAACCACTTGTCATTATTTCTTACTCTTTTCCAAGCCACAACCAGCCCTTATCTGGAAAATTACCACGGACTCCTGATTCACCTTGGAATCCTTCGATGACTTTCCCATAGTATCCTGAATGAAATTTGCATGCTCCCCTGAGGTCTACTGGGTGCTAGGCCACCTGGCTGGCACCCCCTCTGCAACCTCACTTTTCCCCTCCCCATTGTTCAGCCCACTGCAGCCACCCTGATGTGGCTGTCCTTCTAATGCCGGTCATTTCCAACCTAGGGTCCTTCACTTGCTGTGTTTCCTGCTCAAAGCATTCTTATCCCAGAATTTTGCCTGGCTGGCTCCTTCTCATCATCGAGAGACCAAATTGAGCATCATCTTTCTAAACGGAACCTCTCCATCCACCCCAGGCACTTTCAGTCTAATCAATTGGCCTCAAGCACTAATCAATACTTGAAACTACTTTATAAATGTAAGTACTGGTTGCGGTGGTTGATGTCCCTCTCCTGCAAGTGTCAGCCCTGTTGACAGCAGGACTGTGCCTGCTGATTCACTGC
>NW_011891202.1:0-2148 GCF_000151845.1 Pteropus vampyrus
GGCATATGGGCCATTTTGTACATTTTTATATGTTTTGTATTTCAGTCATTCCAGCAGAGATCTGACCTCATTATTGGACTTGTGGCCAGGAGAGGATATAGGAGTTCAATTCTGAGAGAAAAATATTGTCTTGCAAACTCTCTGTCTCACACTTAGAAGTGATGGGCCCACTGAGGAAACCTTGGGTTGGAATCAATACTGTTACGTGTCAACCCATAATTCTCTCTGGGTCTCAGTTCTACCATTTAGTAGGCATATGAATTTTAATTACATTCCAGGTCCTTCCTGCCCAGGTCTTAAGTTCTGGACATGAAATAAAATGTGGAAATCATAACTTATGTAATGCATATGTACATATATACACACAGAAGAAAGAAAGAATGTTGGGAATTAGTTCATTCTTGGAATTTTAGGTTGCAGATTTGAGTGCTAGACTTGAAATTAAATGGTGAGCTAATACAGAATACACCCCTGACAGCAGAAGCAGAATTATAAAGAAAATAAAAGTTTATGTGTGAGAAATGAATGTGGGCTGTTGAAGAGAAAAAAATTAGGGAAGTGCACATGAGGATTCTCTAAGTAATCAAAAAATACTCTTATAAGAGGAATTGTATGTAAAGAATAAAACTCCAGATAAGAGAATTAAAATTAATGGTTACAAATTATGGTGAGGAAGAGTCTGTGTTAATATAATATTCTAAAACAACTACAGAATGGGTTTATTCCCACCTCTGTGGATGAATATAGCAGGGTCGAGATGGGCGTTTGATGAACGTGTTGAACAAATTTATGCACCTCCTGAGGGCTTGAACTATTTGCTCAGCAATTAACTTTTGATCATGAAACTCTAGTATTTTACCTAGCCACATTATGTTATAATTAATTCATGATTATATTTAATGATATATTCAGGAACAGGAAGTATTAATATACTTAATATGCATTTCTTTATTAAAATGATTTGTACTATAATACATATAACACTTTTATTTAGGAAAAAATAACTACTGACAAATTCAAAACAGCCTAGAGGTATGAATTCATTTATAAAAATAAATAAGAAATGTCAGTATTTTCTCACATTAAGTACTGTTGAAAGTCATGGCTAAGATATATTGATATTTTTCCTCATTTTATCTTTTATTTATTATAGATTTATTTTTCTACTGCTATTAATCAATGTGAATGTAACTTAAATAATAGCTTTTTTTTTGTTCTGTTTCTATGAAACCTGGCTTTGCTAGGCACAATAGTGATTAAAGTTTAATGCAAAGTACAATTTATAAAATGCCAAGAAAAAAATGAAGATTTTAAATATTTATTTCAAATTTTCTAAATAAATTTGCACCTTAGAAGTTTTCATCAACTTTAATTCTGTTAGTTTACTGTCATTTGGTAATTAAATTTATATAGGTGAATATAAATTTCACTGATTTCACAGTGTACATATCTACGAGAGACATGTGAACATACTGTCTGCACGACGACCAGAAATCTAAAACAATTATTTAAGTATTTACAGCTCTCTTTGCTTTTGAAAATAATGTCTTTAATAATTTCCAAAGAAGTATATGAGATTAACAACCTTGAAAATGGAAATGTTATCCTACCTGATGGTTAATTTCACATCAACCTGGCTAAAGCCATGGTACCCATACATGTGATAAAAAAATTAGGTATTTTGCTTAGGTGTTTTAAAATGAGATTAACATTTAAATTGGTAGCCACCAAGTAAAGCAGATTACCCTCCATAATGCATGTAGGCCTCATCCAATCAGTTGATGGTCTTAACAGAACAGACTGACCTGACCCGAGGAAGAGAGAATTTGACTGGCAGACCACATGGGCTCTTCCCTGGGTCTCCCACCTGCTGGTCTACCCTGCAGAATCTAGACTTGTCGGCTTCCACAATCATGTAAGCCAATTACTTAGAACTGATCGATCAATCTTTCTCTCTCTCTCTCTCTCTCCATATACATATAGTTTTGTCTGAAGTGGGTTGTAGTTTTCCGTTGAGATACCATAAGGGACCTCCAGTACTCCAGGTACACTCTTCCTTACTTCCATTGTGGAGCAACAGGACGATTTCTCCTTAATAACCAGGATGAGCATCCCACCTAGATCACTAACCTTCTTCTTTGTTTACTT
>NW_011891202.1:3488-6725 GCF_000151845.1 Pteropus vampyrus
CTGTTGCCATTCAGAGAACATCTTCAACATGATTCCTGCCATAATTTTTAGTGGTATCAATATTCATACATATGATCCTTTCAGTAGCCTGGCCTATTTTCCTCTGGTAACCTTGTCTCCCACCTTAACTCAATCTTGGCTTTACTAGACCTTCATAATCTCAAATTCAAGCATGCAACTGTCGGACCACTGCCTCTTATATTTGCAGCTAATTTTTCTAGTGCTCCATCTCCAACAATCTTTCAACTGCGGGTACCTGGTTCAATGATCCTATTATGTTTTCATTGTTCTTCATTCCTCACTTGTCTTTACGTTTTTTTTTTTTTTTACCGAGCTTCAATTACCCAGTCAATCGTTACAATAACCTAGCATATCTCTCATCTCCCTTCCCTTTCTTTTACTTTGCTGTTCCTCAAATCCGCATCTTTTACTGCTTATCGACACCCATGTTGATAGAAAACATACTATGATACAGAATGGTGTCACTTTAATTCATGATTATTAACCTCATGTGGGCCTGAAAATCAGTGTATTTTCTAAGCCCATTCTCTCACTTTCTATACCTTCTTTTCCCTTAAACCTCCAAAACCTTCTCCTCATTACTCTTAGACAATGATTTGCTTTCCACTAAAAAAATAGATACTATCGGAAGAGAAATTCTATAATTTGCCTTTACCACATCCATCCGTCTTCTGGCATTTGTGCCGATCTTTCTGAATTAATCTCTTCTAACTGTGATGAACTATTTCAGATCTCCTCGCTAGGACCAGGTCTCCCAGTTGACCATTAGATCCCATCTCCTGTTAGCTTCCCAAGGACATCGCCCTTGTAGTATTTCCCTCACTTCCTAGCATCATTAATTTTTCTATTTACTCTTTCTCATCATGTTGTTATTTCTCCAACTAAAGGAAATAGATCTTGTCATCTCAATTTCCCTCCAGCTAGCTCTGTATTTCTATATTTTTACAGAAAATCCACTTGAAAGAGGTCTTTAACTAACTGTCCCAATTTTTCGCCTCCCATTTTCTCTTATATTCAATTCAGATACGTGTTTGCCTCCACCGCTCCACAAACGCTGCTCCTATAAAAGTGACCAACAATCTCCACGTTGCTGAGTCTGATGGCCGGTTCTCAGTGCACAGAGGAGCATCTAAGGCAACTGATCATTCTTTTTCATTCTACCAGTTTTTCTCCTATTTCTCCAGCTTCCTCTTCTTAAAATCCTGTGGTGGTTCCTCCTCATCCTTCTTGTTTCTCCATTCTTCCAGTTGCTCAGGCCAAAACCTTGAATTCTTATTCAATTTATTTTGTCTTATATACCATAGTAAACCCTATGGGCTCCACCGTGAAAATATATCCATAGTCTAGTCACAACTCAACACCACTGTTAGCATCCTGGTTCCAAACTCCATCATCTCTTGCCGTATCATTGCAGGAGACTAACAGATGTCCCTGCCTCTCTCTTTAAGTGTATTCATAACACAGTAGCCCTATGAACATCTGCCAGTATAAGAGATATCATGTCTCTCATTCTGCTCCCATTTACTCAGAGTGACAATGGACGCCCTCACAATGGCTCTTGTCCATTACGCCTCCGACTGAATCTCCTACAGTCCACGTCACTGTCCTGCCCCAGCCACAGGAACCTCTTTGATGATTTAAAATATTTTAAACATGCATCCACTTTAACTCATTCACACTTTTTTGCTCTGTCTGAAATACTTTCCCGCCCATTCATGTCTTGCTGACTCACTTCAGATCTGTAATCAAATGCCACATTCTAAATGAATTCTTCCTTGCTCATCCTATTGAAAATTGCAATAACCTTCTTCCTCCAACATTGATACTTTATCTTTACCTTCTGATTCTTTTTCCTTAACTTTATCACTTCCTATCCTTCACAGCTGAGCTGTCATTTTTTTAAATCAATTCTGCTAATATCTGTCTTTTGATGTAATAGAACATTTAAATTTAAGATAATTATTGATATGTTAGATTAAGTGCCATTTTATTCGTTTCTATTTTATTGAAGGAAGAAATGACCAAAAGCAGGAAGAAGTTCATTCCCAATAACTTGCTTCTGTGAAAATATATTGAGACTGTTTCAAAGAAATACACTATAACAAGTCAGGCCACACTCTTCCAGTAGTATACTCAGAATTTAAAAACTGCAACGCTAAGACAATGAATATTTTTTCAATGCAATTCAAGGTCTAGGCTTCAGACATTTTTTGTGCTTAGCAAAATTTTCTTCAAAAGTTCACATTTCAGATGATGGATATTCAAACCACAAATCAATTTTTGTGTAAAACTAATTGCATATTCGAGAAGGTGAGTATGGCTGCATACTGAGTAATGCCTCAGACAGTATTATAAAACTATTCAATTTGCTTTATGAATTTTTTGTCATTGTGTCAGGCTTTTTTATATTGTAAAAACAATACAAAGTAACAATGAAAACTCAGACATGGTAAATCCTCAATAAACATTTTTTGAATGTTTGACTATATGAATGAATAATAAATGAATAGGAAAAGATCATGGATTTTATGATAAAATTATATACTCTTTTATGATACATTTATTGACAAAATTATTCATTTTCCATCAATCTAATTTTCACAGGCCTCTAAAACTTGCTTAGGAATATGTTGGAGTATCCATAGTAATTTATCTTGGAAAGTCAATTTTTATGATTTCTGAATTTTTAGAATTGGAGAATTTGGAAAATATTAAAAATAAGTATTTAGAAATTTTAAAGTGCGAAATATTTACAAACACCATTACTTCACAAAAATACAAAGTACCATACAAAGTAAATGAAATAATTCTGAAAAAAGTGTATGAAACAAACTTACGATACTGAAATAGTTGCATTTATGCTCAAATAATTATTTTTTAAATTAAATTAAAACAAACTGGACTAAACCTTACATAACCTAATACTGAATAAGGTGGTTAAAAGTTCAAATATCAAGTTAAGAAAGAGCAAGGAAACTCCGAACAGAGAAATTAAAAAAAAAATAACCTTAAAATCTATTTCTAAGTTTGAAAACCAGATGAAATGTGTGCTTTGGGAGAAAATATAATATAGAGAGACTGCAATCAGAAGAGATAGAAAGCGTGAACATTTTTTTAAAATAGAAAACTATTCCTGTCTGATCTCAGAAGCGAAGCAGAGTTGGGCCTGTTTAGTACTTGGATGGGAGACCACTTAGAAATACCAGGTGCTGTAGG